>NC_062221.1:72838089-73141119 GCF_902686445.1 Sciurus carolinensis
GGAGGCACCACGGCCCCGGGCCAGCTTCTGGGCAGCGGTTGGCGCGAGGCCCGGGCAGGGGCGCGGAACGGAAGGCGCCCACCGAGAGGTGCATCGTGCGAGGCGGCTGTAGGCGGGGCTGCCCCCGGGGACGCGGCGGCGGAGTCCGGAGAAAGGCTCCGGGAGTCGGGAGTAACTCTGGCGGCTGAGCCCTGCGCGGAGTGGGGACGCGGCGCGCGGGGCGGCGCCAGGGAGCACGGGCGGCGCGGCCCAGCCCGGCCCGGCCAGGGGCGGCCCCGCAGGGCAGCGCGCGCCGCGCACTCCGCAGAGGCCGGCGTCGCGGTCCCGCCGCCTCCACGCCGGCTCCCGGCGGGGCGATGGGCGCAGGTTCCTGTCCGCCCTGTACCTCCGGGTCCCTCCGAGCGCCGCGAACCCACGAGAGACCGGGAACCTCGGGCGGCCCGCGGACAACGCGCTTGGCGCTCCTTGGCGGTCCGAGACCCGGTGAGGTGAGCACAGGGCCCTTGAGGATCCCATATTCGGGATTTTGTAGGACCTCTCGGTGGACACTCTAATTTCACAAAACGTCAAACAATTATAAAGTAAAAAGTGGGAAGTGGGGAGGGGCTTCGTCTCCTCTCTACAATCGGGGCAATTTCTTTGGAGACAGTTCAGAAAGTTTCTTAGAAATTTGAGGAGAGCACGGGGTCGCTCATCAGGGATGCGAGGGGCCACTTCGGAAGGAGGGGAGAAAGCTGGAATTCGGTGTGAAGAGGGTTTTGGCTGGTCTGATTTGTTGAATAGGCGACAGACAACATACGAGATCCAGGAACACTTTCCCACCACCCCTCAAGATTTCCCAGCGCCTCCTCGCAGAGCGTATCCCCACATCTACCTTGTAGGGGCGCGTTCACCTCCCGGGGGGGGGGGCAGAATGGCACGCATTTGAGTCCCTCCACGAGGACTGTGAAGTCTGAAAAGAGAAAATTTTATTGCACTGTGGGCTGTCGAGCTGCCTTGCTTCTGGGCAGAGGAGACGTCAGGACACAGCCGAATCCTTGTACTCGGATAAGCAGCCTTTCCAAGTTAGCTCTTTTAGAAACTGGAGGCTTCTTGTTAGAACTCCCGGTGTACACGGCTACTGCAGAATAGGATTTTTTTTTAAAAAATTGAGTTTTGTTCTTAATATTTCAGGATAGAAATCTGGGGAGAGAAGTCATGGCGTGGCTACTCTTACCCTTTGTTGGTTTTCTAGGTACAAGCATGCATGAGTAATAGGCAAATTATGCTCTAACATATAATAAAATATCTTTCCTAGTGTAGTCTTTAAACAAGGATATAGTGGATAACATTACATTTTTGCATCCCTTGATGAAAGGGAAAGATTTTCAAATAAGGGTTAAAAACTGGGGGAAAAAAAAGTTATGTAGTAGGCAGCAAGGCCTGCAAAGAAAAATTCATTTTTCTCTACCAATGGCTAACTTCTGTCCAAGGAGTCTCCTAGCAGTCTGGACAGCAGTCGCTTGTAAAAACAGTAGATTCTTTCATTGTAGGTAGAGCAAATGGGCGTGCAGGTAAGTGACTAAGAAAGCTCCTATGTACCGGTTAAGGCAATTTGACTATGGAGAATCAAGTGCTTGGATAAGCTTTGCTTGAATTAGGGATCTCTAAGGAGGGAGTGGAAGTGGCTCCCTGGTCCCCATTTTGCCAGCTTAATTGCACTTCAGGGCCACCACAGTCTCTGGGGTCTTCCCTTTGTTTCCCCTTCTCTTACTTCCAGCTTTTAGCTTCTCCCTATTCCCCAGTAGGGTCTAGAGTTGGCCCCATCAGAGGCAGAAAAATGGCGGACTGGAGATAGAGAACCTCAAGCCTAGAGAAGGCAGAAACAAGACACAGGAGAGACCCATGGAAGGTTGGGATTAAGCAACTCCCAACCTGGAAGGCTCTCCAGAGAGGGAAAGAGTAATGATTGAAGGAAAGAGAGTCTGGAAAGAAGAAAATGCACTCAATAGTTTGTTTCCTGTTGAAGGTTCCAATATTCACTTCTTTTTTTTCCTGTTTGGCCATAAGGGCCAATATTTACTTCCTTTTTTTTTCCTTTTTGACCTTTTCAGATGGGGTTGGAAGAAGATGAGGCCTTCTCTGAGAAAAACCCCCTCTCTCCACAAATTCACATTTTATTCCTTCCCTTGTACATTTTCAGTCATTTAGGGCCCTAGAGAGGGGAAAGAAGGACCAGGCTCTGTTATGCCATAGAAATGATGAAACATAGGCAGTGAAGTTTGCTTTGAGAGTTAAAATTGATGTTCCACATTCAGTAAAAATTCAGTCTGTATTTTACAGAAAGGGTTGAGAACCAAAACTTTCATGTTTTCGTTGCTGATGGATTTGCTTGATAAAGGATACAAAGCCCTATCCTTTTTCCTTCAAGGTTTTGTTATGAAAAATTTCAGATATACAGAAAAGTTACCTACCTCTCTTTTTATAAATTTATAATTATCTTACAACATAAACTTGTTAATAAAACTTAGTTTAGACTCCAAAAATAGGTGATACGGCCTTGGATAGAGTTTGAATCAGAAGGTGATTAAGAAATAGATTTATGAAGGATATTAACATTTTGAGGGAAAAAAATGGATCTTATTCTTCTGATGCTTCCACAAAAAAATCTTGGGCAAATCTCTTAAGTGCCTGGTTTTTTGTTTTTTGTTTTATTTCCCTTAAAATATCTGTTGAGGGCTGGGGTTTTGGCTCAGTGGTAGAGTGCTTGCCTAGCACGCGTGAGGCCTTGGGTTCCATCCTTAGCACCACATAAAAAAGAAATAAAGGTATTGTGTCCACCTACAACTAAAAAATATATTATATTAAAAAAATATCATTTGAAGCCAGACATGGTGGCGCACACCTGTAATTCCAGCTATTTGGGAAGTGCAGGTAGGAGAATCATGTGTTCAAGGCCAGCCTGGGTAATTTAGTGAGACCATATCTCAAAATAAAATAAGAAGGGTTGGGGCTGGAGAGGTAGCTCAGTGGTAGAACATCTGGGGTTCAATCCCCAGGACTGGAAAAAAAAATGTTGGATTATATCACTCTGCTTGTAACACTCTCCCACTTCAAATAAAATCCAGCTCTCCAGGGCTGGCCAAGACCCTGTGTGATTTGGCCTCACTGTACCATGTCCTCTCACTCACTGTCCTCCTTGTTGGTCACAGTGTCTGAACACTCTTGCCTCAGACACTTCACTGCTTCATCTCTCAACTCTTTCAGGTCTTTTCAAAATGTGACTTCCTCAGTGAGCCTTCCTTGGCCACCTGATCTAAACCAGTCCTTTGTCGCTCTCTTCTGACGCTGCTTTTACTTTTTCACAGCACTTATTACTACCTGATATTATATATTTGTTTCCTTGTTAATTGAGCATATCCCCTATTTGAATGTGAACTCCATAAAGACAAAAGAATTTTTAATTTTGTTTATGGTTGTGCCCCTATGTAGCATATTATAAATAATAAATATGATTGAATTCATTAAATAATTAAATGACACAAACAAGGAGTTGTCTCCCATAAGGACTATGAAACCCTTGATAAAATACTAGAAGTTCTTTTAGGTGACCTAGTTAATCAATATTTTATAGGTAAATGATCCTGGAGATCAGTGGCCTCTTTTATCCTCACAGCGCTTCTAAGCCGAATCCTGTGCTAGAAGCTGGGTCATTTTTAACAACACATTCCAAACAAGATATAACAAATTTCAATCCCAGAAATTTCCCTCGTGCCCCCTCTGCCATCTAGAAGTAACCTTTGTTCCGGTTTCTTTAAATAGAATTTTGCTGCTTCCTAAACTTCATAAAATGCAATTCCACAGTATGGACTCTTATGTCTACTTTCTTTGGCTTGCATAATATTTGTAAGATTCATCCATGTTGTTAAGTATTTTAGTAGTTTTTTTTTTCTTTTTATATCAAGATACCATTCATTGTCTGAATATCTACCTTGTGTTTATTTGTGCTCTTATTGATGGACACTTGGGTTGTTTACTATTTGGGCCTATTTTGAATAAAACTGCCATGAACATCTGTCTAAAGTCTTCCTCATTTTGAATCCTAAATACTTTATTTGAACATCTTCCTTGTGCCCCCAAGATGAGAGAAGAATGGCAAGTTGACAGGGCTGTGACTGATGTGGCAGCCTGCCTGCAGCCCAACCATGGCCTCCCTAGACAGCCCCATTGGGAGCTGACTGACCTCCATTCTAGAGAACAGCAATTGGAAAATGAGAGCTTATGCAAACGCGGGGAGCCTTCAGGTGCATATGAAATGTTCCTAGGTCCTTAGAAGAGGTAGTATAGAAGCCTCCTGCCATTGCTGTGGTATTTCCCTCCTCTCTCAGCTTCCCCATCCCACTACAAGTTGGCTCTAATCAGCCTCTGAGCATTATGCTACCGAGGTATTTAAACATTTATAAGCAAGAGACTTATTCAGAACCTGATAAAATATTTATGTGTTTCCATGGGGCATTGGTTTACATGTAGATTTCTCAAGGCGTTTTTCTGAGACGCTTGTCCATAAACATGAGGTTCCCAGAGACAGATGATACAGCCTGAGAACATCCATGTTATTGAAACCCTTCCTTGCAAAGCACCCTGCTTTCTGGGGATGGGGAGAATGAGCACACAGAAAAAAAGAGCATTAATAGTGTCTGGATCAAGCAATGTACTATTAAAATGAGTTGACAAAAGAAGGACTTGTTAATGTAGTACCCTCAAAGGTGCAAATCCAGAGGGGATAGTGAAAATGAGGAAGAATTAATTAAGGTGGAATGCCTCATCCAAATGGGAGAATGGAGGAGTCAGCCTTGTAAAAGGCCCAGTTCCTTGACATTGACGTGGAAAAAGCCTATACAAAACAGCTATGCAGAGTGCTGTAATTAAGTTATTACATCCTGCCGTGAGAGACTGGGGCCAGGTGGAGGCTGGCCAGGGATTCCTAGGTGGAGAACTGCTCCAGAAGTAGACATTTTCCTCCCTGGAAAAAGTTGCATTTGTGTTGGGTTCTGAAGGAAGTGTGCCTCTTTGCTGGTTGTGGTATAGAAGGGCACTTGCAGAGGACAGCATAACTTCAGCAGATATTGAATCAGGGCCAAAGTACCAGTGTGGTTTGAATAAGGTGAGAAGGGGAAGGTCAGAGTAGGGCTGTAATAAGAAAGAAAGCCAGAGAGCCAAAGGCACCTTATGGATGACTCAGAAGTATGGACCTGCTTGTCCTAGGGGAGCCATGTAAATTTTGACCAAAGATTGGGTCAGATTTTGAGCCCTTGTTAGGAGGTACATCCAGCCTAGACCAAGGCCTTGAGGTATGTTTGTGTTCAGAATATTTTCCAGAATATTTTGCTCTGTGCTGTCTAGTCTAGAGACTTTGTGCAGTCTAGTCTATGGGAGGTAAGCAAAATGAGTTTATATTCATTCAGTATAGTTTCCAGGACTGACCAGACTGACCAGGTTGGTGATCTCACCAACCACCTTCCTGCCCTGAAACAAACATACTCAGAATGCTCGGAGTCACACAGAATCCATATGCTGCATGCCATACCCTCCAGTGTCCTTCATGACCCCTTTACCTCAGTGGGGAGAGTTGAGGTCTGAGTGCCCCTTTATCACTTGAACCCAAATCTGTGTCAGTATACTTCAGATTTGGGTTGCCAGGTAGCAGAAGATTAAACAAGGAGGTTGGCAGACAGTCCCTACAAAACCCAGACCTGCTTTGACTAGCCACTGGGCTGGGACTAGAGAGGCAACTGGCAGTGGAAGGCTGAGGTCATGAACTTTGATAGACAAGGGCTGCCAGTCACCTTCCATGTGTGTTCACCCTTGAGGCTGCCAGTTCCTATTCAAAAGTACTCGCATTTTTTCATAAACCAGGATATTTATTTATTTAGTTAGTTAGTTATTTAGGTACCAGGGATTGAGCCCATGGGTGCTCAACCACTGAGCCACCTCCTTAACCCTTTTTCTAAAAAAAAAAAAAAAAAAAAATAATTATTTTGAGACAGGGTCTTGCTATTGCTTAGGGTCTTGTAAGTTGCTAAAGCTGGCCTTGAACTTGGAATCCTTCTGTCTCAGCCTCCTGAGCTGCTGGGATTATAGGCGTGCTCCACTACATCTAGCCAGGATGTTTATTTTTAACCAGAAAATAAGCATCTATACTGATGCTTATGACCAGGAAGAGATAATTCCCCAAGTAATGGTCTTGGGCAAGTCAGTCTTAGTGCTGCAGTGAGTAGCTTGTGTGTAAGTCTGTCATTTCAGCATTCCTGGGGCATTGTTCCAGGAGCACCGCAAATCCCTGAATCTGCAGATGCTTAAGTGCCCTCACATAAAATGGTGTAGTATTTGCATATAGCATACACATATCCGCTCATATACTTTGAAACATCTCAGATTACTTATAATATCTATACAATATAAATTTTATGTAAATAGTCATTATACTATTGTTGTTCAGGAATAATGACAAGAAAACAAGTCTGTTCAGCACAGTTTTTCTTTCCTCTGTATTTTTAGTCTGTAGTTGGTTGAACCCACAGATTAGAATCTGCAGAGATGACTGGATATAGATTAGCTATAAAGCTGTGGGGTTCTGATGGGGAGAAGGAATTTCTGGTGGCCAGGGCAGAAAATGGCATGGGAAGGCCTCATGGAGAAGCTGCATAATTTCCCCAGAGTCTCGCTGGTTGGAATTGCTCTCTTGCTACCTTGGGTAGTATGGATTCCAGAGTTCCTTTGGGAACACCCAGGAAAAGTTTGCTCTGGTCTTCCCACTACCATCTGCCCCTGCTGGAAAATCAGACCCATCAGTGGGCACTGCCAGCACTAATCCTGATTTTCCAAGGGTAACTGGGAAGACCTTGAGAGAGAAGGCAGAAGAATATGAACTAGTGAAATGCGAAGACCATGACACCTTCAGTCTGGGCTGAAGGTGTGCTAAGGAACTGAAAGTGCTGGTCTGGCAAGACCCCAGGTCAACAAAACTTTTCTTGGCCCTAATCTTGAATATTCCTTATTCTCTTTGTGAAGTGGCATCTGTCACTGCTAGGGCCACAGTAGCTCTACTATTTCCTCTGAAGTGATGAGGAGGGTGCATGCTTTGCTCTGTGCCTTTTCTGAACAGGCATTTTGATGGTTCTGTGATTGTGCCTGAGTCTGTGATGGCTGCCAGATGCTTTTGGATGCTGTAGGATAAACCCAGAAGATCACAGTAAAGAGGGAGAGGGAAGCTAATAGCAGAGACGGAAGGGGAAAAGAATAGTGGCCTGCTAGAGTTGTAGTTATCCAATTATCTGCAAGTGAGAAACTGGAATGAAAGAAGATCAAATAACCACTCATGGGAAACTTCACGTGCAAATATTGCTGACTTCCAAAGCAGCCGTGAGGAGAAAGGAAGTGGGGAGACACAAAGGCTGCTGTCGCAGTCATTCTGAGGAATATTAATACAGGCTCGATACACAGAAACACACAACCATATCACAGCAGTACAAGTCCCAGCACCAACGCTCCATCCAGACCCCTCTTCACTCTTCCATTCTTAAATTCTTTCATACTATTAGCTACGTATGTGAGACATTCATCTATACTTGCAAAAAGGAAAAAAACCCACAAAAGCAGGCTACTTAAAAGGGTAAACTATTCCAAAATATTAGTGGTAAGCTTGTTCATGATTATTTTTCTTTTTCTCAGCTATCTGTGCTTTCCATATTTGCTATAATAAGCATGGATTTCTATGATAACTAGGGAAAACTTATTAAGAGGTTAAGTAGGGAGCTAGAATAAGGGGTATGGGGAGGGGAGAGTAGGATTGCAGAAAATAAAAAAAAAAATAGGAAGATGAGTGAATAATTTAAAAGTTATGTCTTCACAGACTGCTAACTTTTGCATATTTTTCTTTATTTTTTAATGTTCTATGTCTGTTGTCCCCCAGAAGATTTGAAAGTGCCTCTTATTATGAAACCAAATTGCAAAAACTGAACAAAGTATCACACCTCCATTACCATTGCCTTGGCCAATGCCATTTGTGGGTGACAGTTGGAAAGCCCACAGGTGGCTTCTAGTGGTGCTCAAAGTATCTTCCACTGAAGTGCTAACACCGACCACTTCAAACCTAACCAGCAGCAGCTCTCCCACAGTTTCATATTTATTCCTGTGGAGGCCAGGCCAGCTTTGTGCTCCTTGTCTCTGAAGTATGGAATAGAAACCAACAAAGGCTGTCAGTAGTTGGGAGTAGTGGGATTTTCTCTAACAAAAGCCTGTGCTATTCTCGTCCACACCTTTGCTGGCTGCTCTCTGGCTCAGGCAGCCCTTTGGGATGCTCTGTGGCTGATGCTTTGGAGAAGCAGATAGATATTGTTTTCATTTCATAACCACTGACTTTTTCCAGGGACACTGTCAATTTTGTACTTTAATTGGCTTCTGTTGAATGTCACAGGTGAGTCCTCTCTCCAGGACCAGAAGTTGTTGTCTTTGTCCACTAGGATCAATTAAAACCAAATGCCAGAGACCCACATACTGCACTGAACTCTGGGGCCTGGCATTACTTGCAATTATAAAGTCTCAAAAAGTCCTTTTAAACTTTTAATTTTACTGCATTTTTAAATTATTTAAGTAATGCACACCCATTTAACAAGTCTAGTAAGAAAGCAGTATATAAGAAAAATTTTCTAAATCTTTACCTTCTCTCCCTATCCCCATGTTTCTGAGAAAAACGCTGTCAGAGGTTCATTGTGAATTCCTTCCTTCACTCCTTTCTATATTCAAACAAGCAAATGTAGAATTATTTTCTATTTTGTGTGTAAATGGGATCATATACTACTAGTTAATCTGTTTTATTTATTATATTATGTACACTATTCTAGATTAAAACATAACAAATCCAATGTATTGTTTTTAACAGCTTCTAGTACTTCATTATAGAAAGTTTCATAGTTTTTCCCATTACTTCCCCATTGATAAATATTCATGTTTTCCTTTTGCCTTTTTTTTAACACAGCAAATTATTCCACAGTAAACATTTTCCATTTATCCATACACTTTGGGATTTTGTTGTTGTTTTTCAGTGCTGAGGATTGAATCCAGGCCTTACACATACTAGGCAACCACTGTACCACTAAGTAACATCTCCAGCCCCCTGTACACTTTGTTTTTTATTTCCATGGGAGAGATTCCCAAACTGGCATTTCTGGGCCAATTTTAATCCTCACCATAGGTCTCCTATACAGCAGTTGTTTCTCTCTGTCATTTTGTCTTTCTCCTCCTCTCCTGCGGTCTTTCTGCAGGAGGGTCTGTGTGCATAGGCAGCAGAGCCTGCAGAGAGAGCTCCTCTGTGCCAAGTGTGGATTATATCAGCCCAGTGGGAATGGGGCCTGCAGTATCTTGCTTGCATTGTGTCTCACTTGCTTTTGGTTGGCCAGACTGTTCACAATTCCCCTTGCTCATTTATTCCATGCTGTGGAATTATACATGGTCTTCATCTGTGGCAACCGCATCTGAGGGGTAGCGTGTTGGGGAGGGATGTGCTTCCAGAGAGAACAGGCTCAGTTACAACATTTTCTCATGGAGCCGTGTCTGGTGTGTGGTTTTTGTCATGCCCTTTCTTTAACAGTTGGATTGAGGAAGGTCATTGGATTCCCGTCTCAACATACTCCCTCCATTTGAGGATTTGGGATTTGTGAAGTTTTATAAGCATATAGTTAATCAACTGTAACTGATTATTTGACATGAGGATAATTAGTTAAGATGGTAGGGGTCTTGGAGCTTAAGAATCAGTGCCAAGCAAGCAACAGATGTGAACCTTTTAAACAAATGATTTTAAACAACTTGGCAGTAGAAATGAGTGTCCCAGGAGTCCTTGGCTTTCATTTTTAGTTTTGCTCTTCTTGGACTGTAAAACTTTAGACTAGTCCACCAGACTAAAGAGGAGTGGGACTCACTCACCACATCAGAGCTGGAGGAAATATCAGAAAAGCATTAAGGGAAACTGGTGAGTACAAACAAGTGAAATACAGTTACTGACAAATAGTAACAAGTAGATATGATTTTAAAATCCTTCGTGAAGATGGTGGCATGATGAGTGGATCTCTGAGCTAATAGATACTTTATGGAAATCTGTGATCTCTAATCCGTATCCAAAACCCCAGGGTGAGTTTTGTTTAGAATGCAAATATTAGCTAAGCAGGGGGAAAGAAATTATCAAGTTCTGTTAGCACATAGTTTGCTATTGGCTTATACATGCTGCAGCTTTTGCTTAGTAGCATTGGAATGGATATCAAAGCAAGAGAATGTCAGAGAAACACAGAAGTTATTGCAATTAATTTCTGAGCATAAGAATTTAATTTGCACATGTATATATCTGCAGAGTAAGCATCACCCTTTGTGTTAATATATACTTTGTTATGAACTTCAATTTTCAAATATGTAGTAATAAAGACAATAAGACTAGTTCCTATAATAGATCTGTCTTTCATAACTTAGGGATTCTATATGTATCTTAATTGATTTCATAGTTAAAAGTAAGGATAGTTGCATCTTATACAGTTTGAACTGCCATTTGTATTTTTAGAGTAAAATGAAAAAAGATATTTCAAGACATTGGGCATCTGGTTCTTGCAATGACAGATTAGCTGGTAGTAGACTTACTTCCATGGAGAAAAGCTGGACTTAAAGCAGTTATTTGAAGGTGTAGAAGACATACTAAGGCATCTAGGAATTGAGAACTCAGAACTCAGAAAGAAGAGAAACACATTGAGTGCCCCACATTCTAGACTGCTTTTCTCCTTGAGACATTTACCATTTATTAAGTAGCACGTGAGGAGAAGCTAAGAATCCAAATAATAAGCAGCTGCTTAAGAGTCAGAGAAACTGAGCAGAATATTCTGCAATCTGGTAGGACTGAGGAGAAAAAAAAATAGTTGGAATTCAAGCATACCAAATGAGCTAGGACATGAGAGACCACGATCATGGGAAGAACAGAGGCATAGCAGTCAGAGAAATTTTTCTTCTAAGTCATTCACTGATTTATAAGTCACATAGACCATGAGGTAAAAATCCAAACAGGTGCTAAAAAGATGAAAGCTAACCAGAGTTCCTTGAAGTCTTATTGTACTGGGAAGATAAAAATTGGAGTGTGGGACCTACCAGGATGGAGGGACCTGAAAAATATCCTGAAGGATTATGCCTAAGCAGTTAGGAGAAATCAAAAATAGATGTAGTTTTACACAATATTGAAATCCAATTCCCAGTCAGCTTAGTCACTGATTATATTAAGGTAATCTGTTTTTATTTTGATAACCTAGCAGAAGCCTTCTCCATATTCTTTGGAGAAAAGAAAATGGTCCAGATTCTCTATATTCTTCATACATGGTTTATGATTTAAGTGAAACAAAACAAAACAAAAATTGGCATACCAAAATACAGTTTCCTGAAGATGATAAAAGAGGGAGAACTCAGACTCTCTGAGCTGAGAAAACAATTTGAAGTCTAGGGAGGAAGGCTACTAGAACTCATAGGACAGAGTACTAGAGAAGAGAAAACCACAGAGAAAATTCCAGAGATTTTCACAGGGCACACCTCGAGTTTAAAAGTGATTACTGATCAGTACCTGCATGTGAGAATATTACCTGGGGATGGAGAAAGGACCATGCAGAAGGATTAGAGGAAGAAATACTCATTGCTCACACAGGTCTGGGAAGAGCACCTGTCCCCACCAGCCAGACTGGAATGCTCAAACTTCACCAAGTGTTTGGTAGCATGCTCTGAAAGGGCCCTTCCTTACAAGCAGGGAATACTAAACCCAGATTAAGCAGTGCTCTGATCCTGCCTACCAAATCTTAAAAGAAAAACAATCTGAAAGGACCAAGTTGTTTCCAGTTGTTCCCAAGGCAAATTGTTAACTGCATCTTAGAACAAAGCTCAAGAATATTTTGAGGTATTTAGGGTAGCAATATTAGTACCAGATGAAGCATATTGCAGAGCAAAGAATAAACCAGGGAAAATCATTTTTAAAAATGAGAGTCAATTCTTCAGAAAAATATAATACTAAACATTTATGCCTCTAATAACAAAACTTCAAAATATTCAAAATAGTTTCAAGAAGAAAAAGAATAATCCATAAATGTAACTCAAATTTTTATTAGTTTTCTCTCAGTAATTGATACAAAAAAGAAGACAAAAATAATTAAGGATACATAAGGTAACAATACAATGAACCAACTTGACTTTGTTGATCTTTACAGGACACTCCACACAATGACAGGAAAATACACATTCTTTTCAAGAACACATGGAACATTTATCAAGGTAGACCATATTCGGGGCCGTCAAACAAGACTTGATAAATTTAAAGGGATTCAAGTCATGCAAAATATGTTCTTGGCCACAGTGAAATTAAATCAATAACAGAAATCTTCAAATATTTGGTAATAACATCCTTCAGAATAACTTATGAATCAGAGAAGAAATCAAAAGGGAAATAAGAAATCAGTTTGGATTGAGTGAAAGTGAAAAGTCACATATCAACAACAGTACTTAGGTGGAAATTTACAGCATTAAAGTCTTAAATCAATATCTTCAGCTTTCATTTTAAGTAAATAAATGCAAATGAGACTCAAAGTAAGAAGAAGAAATAATATCAAAGCAGAAATCAATAAAATAAATTTATAAAGTATAGAAAATCAGTGACAGCAAATGCTGACTCATTGAAACAAATCAATAAAATTGATAAACCTATAGACAGACTGATCAGGGAAAAAGAGCATATACAATTTGCCAATATCAGGAATGAGAGAAGTGACATTACTACAAATTCTATATATATTAAAGGATAATAAGAGAATATCATAAATGCTTTGTTCCTATAATTTCATCTTCTTTGAGGAAATGGGCAAATTTTTTGAAAAACAAAAACTACCAAAGTTCATTCAGGAAATATTAGAGAATGTGAAAGTCTAATCTATTAGACACAAAGTCTCAATGAACTAGGGAATCTATGCAGAATCTGTAGCCAACATCATATTTAATGGTAAAAAGACTCAACACTTTCCCCCCTAACATCAGGAACAAGACAGAGATATTCACTCTCACACTTCTGTTCGACATAGTCCTGGAGATCCTAGCTAACACAATAAAGCTAAGAAAAAAGAAATGGAAGGTGTCCAGTCAGGAACAAAAGTAATAAAACTGCCTTTACTTTTCCTCTATAGACATGACTATATAGACTATTCAATGGAATCTACAAAAGAGTTACTAGAGCTAATTGAGTAAATTTAACGGGGTTTCAAAATACAGTATCAGTATCAAACATCAATTGTGTCTCTATGCTAGTGTTGAACAGTTAGTATTGAAGTAAAATAATAACATTGAAAATAAAATATAAAAAACATAGGGCTAAATCTACCAAAAATGTGCAAAAGTCTGTACGTTGAAGGCAAAAAAAAAAAAAAAAAAAAACCTTCTGAGAAATATAAAGAAGACCTAAGTAATTGAGCAGATGTACCTTGTTCATGGGTCAAAAGACTCAATATAGGCAAGATGTCAGTTCACCCCTAATTGATCAATAGATTCAATGCAGTCCCAGGAGAATTACAAATTGCCTTGTTGTAGGAATTAATTACCCAAGAAATTGATGAAAATGTCTAGTACCAAGAATAACCAAAATAACTTTAAAAATATAAAGAATATTATTGAAGAATTACTACCTGGTCATTGTTTTGAATGCAAGAATGATTTCACAGAGGTGTATGTCTATGTCAAAACTCAAAATGTCAACTAATGTCAAAATGAAATTGATACTTTAAATGTGTGCAGTTTTCGTCATTTATACCTCATGTTTTAAAAAGCTGATCAATGGGAAATGGAATGGTAAAATGTTACAAGTAAGGAAACATAGAATGGGTTGCTCTAAGAACACAAATAGTCATATAAGAGATTTTAAATACATAATTACCTTAAGTATAAATAGATTATTCCAATTAGAGATATTGGGAGACTAAATTATAAACATATTCCAAATTATTACTAAATTGTTTGGATTGGTTTGTCATAGCCTTTGATTTGGTTTGTCATAGTCTTTGTCATCTTGGTGCATCATGCTTTATTTGTGGGTAGACACAAATATTTACATTGATGAGAAAACTCTAAGGAAAATGTTAATTTAAAAATATTGTATCCCTGGTTTCAGCTGAGTTGTGGTTTGAAATGAGGCTCTTCACTTGGGGTGACGGGTTTGGTGGGTGACCTGTGATCCCTCTTCATCTTGTTTGTCTGATGTTGTATATTCGTAGACTTTTTCAGGAGAGAGTCCATAGCTTTCATTAGTATCTTTTGATCAAAAATATTTAAGGATCATGACTTGAAGAATATAAGAATTAAGTGCTGTTCTAAATATCTAATTTCTCAACAGTACTTCCTTAAAATTAATTTCTAGAGAATCATCAACTGACTTGATCTACATTGTGTGCGTGTGACCCTCATCAAAGTAACTTGGAGTAACAAGCCAAATGTTATTCCAAGGATTTGAGTGATTCAAACTTCAATGAAAGCTCTCTATTTCTTATACTGGAACTGGGCTTCTCATGGTATGATTCCCAGACTAGAAGCAGCCACAGCAGCTTCCCACCAGGATTTGTTAGAAATGTAAATTCTCAGGCTCCAGTCCAGATCCACTGAATCAGAAACTCTGGAAGTGGGGACCAGCCATAAGTGTTTTTAAAGTAGCTCTTTAGCTGATGCAAATGTGCATTGAGTTTGATAATCACTGCATTAGACTACTTAGAAAATTCTTCCATGCAAGGTTTAGAATAGTTTTGTAAAGGAAGTGGCTCAGAATGACTAGTCTAATGTTGATAGTTTATATTTTCCATCTCTTTCTTCTCAAAGAGCCCAAACCACTATCATTACAGGCATCTTGGGTTGCACAGCAATGCTGAACAACAGTTTAGAGAAGTCCCATATCCTGCTGAAATTGGAATTTAGAGACACAGCATGTGAGTTCACTTGTAAAAATTCTGACCAGAAGACTATTCAGGAGTGAACCCCCGTAATTCCAAGGGCTTTGGCTCTTGGCTGTCAAGGTGGGGTAGAACTTCATTCTCATGAACAGACAGACCCTTAGGAATGAGGTCTTATTTTTTTCCAGCTGTGTGAACCCTTATAAAACATCCTATAGCTAAGTGCTCAGTATCACCCAGCTCAGTTTGCAAAGTAGGTTAATGATTTCACTCTTTCTATGTTCTGAGTACCCAACAGAACAGGGATCTCAGCTTCAGTAGTATAAAACTTGAGCGGTCTATAACTAGCCTTTGAAACCTTCAAGTGATCTTTTCTCTGGTCCTACTGTTGCCTGAAGCTTGATTTGTTATGATACCTGCCTGTTGGGCTGATGAGAAATAGCATAGGGTACTTCACAGCAGTTCTCATTAAAAGAGGGCAGCCAAGTGGAATTCATTCTTGGCTCTTAATAGTTTTCAAATGAGAATTTTATTGCATATTAATGAGCACTAATTGACATTTGTGACTGTTTTTTATGGAAATCATGCACGTATGATTTGCATAAGAGTACTAAGTGCTTTTAGGTAACTCTGAAAAGTTAGTGAGGGTTTTTCTATGGTGCTGCTTTTCTTTTTTTCAATTCCCAAACCCTACCCGCTGGAATAGTGTTGAATATTAACAAGTCCGTGGGATCAGAATATAAGGCAGTAGGGACTCACAGACCAGTTTGTGTGGTTGTGCCAGCTTGTATTAGAGAGTCAGAAAAAAACGTCAGTGCAGGTCTCTCAAAGCAGGAGATGTACACACAAGTAGACAGGGAGAACCTTCCAGTTCTCGTTCTACCTTCACGAGTCAACTTTCCTGCTTCTCCTAAGTTATAGGAGTATTCAGTTGATCCTGAGGATTGTTCCTAGAACTTTATAATATTTAATTTTTACTGAACATCTCTAGGTCATGTCAACAAAAATGTATTAATCACCAACTATGCATGAGGCCCCAAGCCAGGTGCTAGAGCAAGACCATGGTGGCTTTTTCCTGGCTATAACCCTGGCTCTTAGCTCTGTGGCTACCAGTTAACAGTTATCAATCAATGTTTATTGAATTAATGAATAATCTATAATTGTTATTATGAAACCTGATTTTAAATACAGCATTAAAGAGGGTTGTACTTTATGTTAGAAGAAACAACAATGATTCAGAACTTGATATTCTGTAGGGAAATTTAGATAAACAGAGTAATGACTGGTTATATATATTCCAAGTCTCCTGTGTAAATGAACCCTCTAAATTGTGGGAAGGAAAGAAACCACTATTTATTGACAATCCAGTATTTATCAAGTATTTTTACATACATCTTATATATCATATGATTTAATCATCAACAAAATCTATCAGGTATAGAGAGTGTTATCCCCATTTTCATGAGCAGACAACAAAGACTTATGAAGTGACTTAGCTCAGGCATCACAGTTAGAAAATCATGGAGATGAGACTTAAATTCAACCTAGGCTTTGTCTACTAAGTTGTTTTTTATTATGTTGGGTGCTCCTAGAATATATACTGGGATAGAGGGGTGAATTGACCCTGGGGCCCCCAGGGTGTGCCCTGCACTCAGTTGACCTATTGTTTATAGAAAACCTACTGTTACAACACTTTCCTAGGTCCTGTGGGAACCCAAACTTATAACCAATCTGGATCATTATAATTCTGAAAATAAAAGTTTAATAACTGTAGAGCAGAAGGGTAAATCGAGATTTAGCAAAAGAAAATTTACAAGTAGCGTGAAACTAAAAGGTTGAGTATAGCGTTCTAGAGTGCGGAGCAAAAACGTTCTTCCATTGTGACCAGATCACTAACTATGAGCTGGGAAGGAAGGGAGAGGCTTTGAAACGCAGGGATCAGGAGGAGTGGGGAGGAGTCCAAGAATATATCCAACGCTCCAGAGTCCCCAAACTTTGTTTCTCTGAGATCCACAGCAGACTGAAGGAGTGAATCAGGTCCATTCCCCATGACCCGCCCCTGCCCAGGGCCACACAGTGACTCCATTCTGCTTGTAAAATCCCTGGAAAAGGGTGTGTGTTGGGAGCAGCCATCTCTCCTCCCCTGCTTCTCCCTCAGGTGAGTCAGAATTCCCTGAAAAACCCTGTTCCAGGGTCCTTGGGATAACTATTCAGATACCAGGAAAGTATGTGGGAAACAGAGGCACTTTGGACTTTAAGAAGAAACTGTTACCATGTATCCCTCTTTGATGAGGCAATCTGAGGTGGGGTTTTGTTTGTTTTTGTTTTGTTGTCTTGTTTTTGTGGTCCTGGGGATTGAACCCGGGGCTCTCTACCACTGAGCTATACCTCCAACCCTTTTCATTTTACTTTGAGACAGGGTGTTGCCAAGTTGCCCAAGCTGACCAAGAACTTGTGATCCTCCTACCTCAGTCTCCCAAGTAGCTGAGATGTGCATCATCACACCTGGTTAAATCTGAGCTTTTGAGGAACAGATTAATTCAGTTCACTTTATGTAGTTGGGGGAAAGCATACAAGTTTCAATATTTATGTGCTCCTAAGAAATATTGTTTTCTCTTCCACCGTGTACCTTCTCTCTTGGGCCTGCTCCTCAAACTTCTAACCACACTCCTAGATGGTTACGCCTCTCACTCTGCCTGCTTCAATGGCCTCCACTGGTCCTAGACCCATTCTGTGGTCAAACTTTCCTTTCTTCTGGTTACCACCCTGACCCAGTTCCCTTCTATACACACACACAGAGTCTTCATCTTCCCTCCCCCAAGTTCAGACCTCTACCCCCGCTATCCCAAATATGTGAAAAGCCAACTGCATCTTCTTTTTTAAAGGTTCTTTAAAATAGTGTAAAAAGAATATTAACTTGGAAGATCTGAACTCTCTTCCTATGATCATTATGTGACTCAGCCTTTCCCTTAACTTCTGTGGGACTCAGTTTCCTCACCTACAAATAAAGAGATTGGACTTTGTGATATCCAAAATCACTTCCAGCTCCAACATTCTGTGCCTCCTTATCTACTTTCCCTGACCAAACTATCTGTTCTTATATATGCAGTATTTTCCCACCTTCATTTCATGCTCGTTTCCTCTTAGAAAGTATTTAAAATTGTGAGTTATGTTCTGTGTTGAGGATCTATGTGGCAGGTGGTCTTTGGGGAAAGTTTAAACTCCCTCTGCCCCACTTGCACTTACTGGCTGCCCCCAAGGGAAGCAGAGTATGCTCAGGCAACAGAAATGAAATTTACTATGATTGACCAATATTCAGGAGTTTTGTAAATCCACTACCAGAATACAACACAGTACATTCAAATGCAATTAAAAAATGCATTTTTACATTTCCCATTATTTATAGTTAACCATGTAATTGCTGTCTGTACTAACATAGTGAATGAAATGCTAATACTTCAGACAATATTGGTGCCAGAGTAAGAATCTGGAGAAAAAGGAACACTTATATACTTATGGTGGAATGTAAATTAGTACAACCACTATGGAAAATAGTATGGAGGTTCCTCAAAAAGCTAAAAATACCTGGGTGCAGTCCTGTGATCCTAGCAGCTCAGGAGGCTGAGGCAGAGGATCGAGAGTTCAAAGCCAGCCTCAGCAATTTAGTGAGGTGCTACACAACTCAGTGAGACCCTGTCTCTAAATAAAATACAAAATAGGACTGAGGATGTGACTCAGTGGTCAAGTGCTCCTGAGTTCAATCCCTAGTATCTCCCCAAAAAGCTAAAAATAGAACTACCATATGATCTGTCCATACCACTTGTGTGTACATGTCTGAAGGAAATGAAGACAGCATGCAGAAGACTGCATGCCCATGTTTATTGCAGAACTATTCACAATGGGTAAGGCATGAAATCATCCAGTGCCCATCAACAGATGATTCTATAAAGAAAATATGGTTTATATACACAACGTTGTATTATTCAGTGATAAAAAATGAAATCATGTCATTTGCAGGAAAATGGATGGAATGGACTACAACATGTTAAACAAAATAAACCAAGTATGTCATGCTTTCTCTTATATGAGAAATTGGGTGGGAAAAATGATCTGAAAATAGAAGAGGTACTGTTTGAGTTGGGGAAGGGGGTTATGGGGACAAGGACAGAAAGGAGGGAAGGAGAGGGTAGAAGGGGGTGTGGATAAGATCAAAGCATGATATATGCATGTCACAGGGAATTCATTAATTTGTACAATCAATATGTGTTAATGATTATAATTTTAAAAACTATTGATGCCAGAGAAAATTTACTGAACATCTAGTATAGTACCATTATTGTTGGGTTGAATAAAAGCATCTTTGCATAAATTTGCATGTAGGTCTGCATTACCTCTTTTAAGAGTAACCTAAAATTGAGAAATTTCAAATAATTTATCTATTTGTTCACACTGGGCAGAAGAATCCCTATTACTCCAACTGCCCCTTCTTCTGATTTTAATATTAAACATTCATTGCAGCTGGGCATGGTGACTCATGCCTATAATCTCAGCACTCCAAAGAATGAGGCTGGAGGATTGCAAGTTCAAGACCAGCCTGGTCAATTTATTGAAACTCTGTCTCAAATAAAATGAAAAGGGCCAGGATTATAGCTCCATGATAGAGCACTTGCCTGGTCATGTGCAAAGCCCTGGATTCAATCCCTGAAATACAGAGTGAGAAAGAGAGGGACATAATACTATTCATAAGATGAAAATGTATTTCATAGGAAGAAAAATTTATACCATGAGTCCTCATGAAGGAATCACTAAGTTAATACTATAGCCCACACCCTTAACAATATCCTATTAATGCCTACAATGCTAAATTCATTCATTCATTTAATAAGCATTTAGTGAGTGCTGACTATGTGCTGTGTGTTTCAGTGCATTGCAGTAATTATTCTTTCTGATGGTCAAACTGTCCTGTTGTTGGCCAATGGAACCAATTTAATGGAGTCCTGCATCCTTTTGACATGATTCTGCAGTTTCTGATTTTTTTCCCTACTGATAAGATATCCCAGTCTCATCTTGTGTATATTCGTTCATAACTCAAAGTGGCTGCTTTGATACAGTAAACTGATATCTTTTCATGAAAAGTGGTTTTTGAGAACAAAATCTGGGTAAGTTGGAGTGTTCATTGTTTCTGGGTTGTCATTACTTCCAAGATTCAGTGAACAGTTTAGGAAATATTAATATCTTAGAGAAATATAAATTTCAGTCCATATTGATATTTCTCATTTACATCAAAGTTTTAAAGGTTTTTACTCAACTGATTTTTTTTAGTTGTAGATGGATACAATAACTTTATTTTATTTATTTATTTTTATGTGGTGCTGAGGATCAAATCCAGTGCTAGGAGAATGCTCTACTACCGAGCCACAACCCCAGCTCCCTCAACTGATTTTATTTTATGTGCAACTCTTTTCTCTTTGAAGTCTTGTTTCCCAATGAAATGAACACAATTATTTATTTGCTTTACTCTAATAGATACATATATGTATATGTGTATGTATGTACATAAAACAACAGAAAATACCCACCTAATGGAGATTAAGACTTATTTGTGGATATTTTTTGCTCTTGGAACATTTGATAAAATTACTGTAACTTAAAATAATCCTCTATGTGGTTATGCTGTCAACTTTATATACAAATAGGCTAATTTATTTCTCATTTTGACTTTGACTTTGAAGGATTGCTTTTCTTCTTTTTGATTTAATTTTGTCTTTAAATTATGTAAAATATTTTGTTGATTTCAGAATCAAAACCATAAACATTGAGAAGTCTGTTTTGCCTCCCTGTGCCCTCTGCTTTGTTATTTTACTCCCCTATGGGCAATCAATGCTTTATCCTTCCATTATTTATTTTTGAAAACAAGTTTTGATGACCTGTGTGTATCCTATCTCCTCTTTTACACAACAGGTAGCATTCTATATACATTTTGCTGCATCTTACTTTTTTGTGTCATTTTTATTAACAATATATCCTAGAAATCATAGCACTATGTGCAGTATCTCAGTGTTTAAAAATTGAGCATTTCATCATTCTTTTAAAATCATATGTCATTTATTTTAAAAGGCAAAAGAGTGATTTTTCACAGGGGAAGAGACAAGGCAGTAAGTGGGAGTGGGTGGCCTGGAATGAATATGCCAGGGTATTAATGATTAAATTTGGGTGCTTGTTATTCTCTTCCCTATACTTTTCTGAGTTTTAAGAATATCTAAGAATTTAAAAAAACAATTCTAAACATAACTGCACACCAAGACAACAAAGGAAAACTTAGGAATCACTGAAATATGAATATCCAATGGGATCAGATCAAAGAGGGAAATTTGAGGTGAGGATGCACCTGGGACAGCTTTGCCAAAGGTGTGACCAGGTGTGAACAGAGAACCCTAAATACTCCATGAAGGCTACCAGAAATTGCTGAAGAAAGGAGGAAAAACAAATCCTCCCCAAACTTAGTTGACTTAGCCAATAATTGTCAGTTGACTCTGAGTAGTGCCACTTTTTTCTTTTTAATTTGGTGGTGGTGTTGGAGAGTGGACCCAGGGCCTTACACATGCTAGGCAAGCCCTAGCCCTAGAGCCACATTCCCAGCCCTAGAGTTATCAGTGCCACTCTTGTTCCTTGCAGTAGCAAAAGAGAGATTGTCATGGAAGGCTGTATCACTTTTCCTTTATAGAATCAGCCTTTTATTTATAAGGCCGAATATAAACCTCATTTAATATCTCTTCATTTCTCTTCTGGCATTCTCAAATGCTCTTTCCTTGCTTTACCTTTTCCTCCATTATCCCAATACCTTTAAACAAATTATTTCACTTATTTATGTATTGTGGCCATGGATGATTGTTTGAATCCCCACATTGTAATACAAATTCCAAAAAGGTAGCAGCCTTATTTTGTTCACCAGTATATTCCAGTTGCCTAGAACAGATCCTGTTGTATTGTTGGTGCTTAAAAAAATTCATTGAGTGAATAATTGTGACAATAGAGGGAATGTGTAACCATGGAGTTCTGCATTAATATACATACATGATCCCTTTATTCATTCATCTCTTCACTTTCTAGCCCCAGAACTCTGTCATGATTCAGTTTTATTATTAGTAATGCAGGCTCCAACTCATCTAGAAATGAGACTATAAACCAGTGAAAGGATAAATGATATGGGTGTAAAGGAAATTCAGTATGTGTGTATTTTCCCAGTAGGTATATGCTTATGAGTATAGTTTCATAAAATAAGCAAAAACAATTATTTTACATTTATTTACACATTTACCATTTCCAGAACTCTGAATTCCTTTGCATTCATCCATATTTGCATCTGTTATCATTTTACTTCTGCCTGAAGAATGTCCTCTAAGTTTTTTTGTTAGTTCATGACTCAGATTTTGTCTGAAAATGTCTGCATTTTGTCTTCTTTTTTTCCCCACCAATCAAATATGTTTGGAAGAATCAAGTGTATTATAAAGTTAACAGTAAATTAATTGGGAGATTCAATTTTTAAACTTTTTATTGTCCAAACTTTAATTACAGAATTTCAACATTATATTGAAAAATATGTAAAAATTTGCTTAATAATCATTTCTGAGTTTTACGTTCATTTCTGAAAGACATTTTCAGGGGGTATTGTATTCTGGATTGCCTTTTGGGAGTGGAGCAGCACTTGAAAGATATCATTCCATTCCTTCTGGCTTGCATAGTTTTTCATGAAAAATCTGTTGTAAGCCTTAACATTGTTCCTCTGTACATGATCTGGGCACTCCCAAAATTTTATCTTCATCACTGATTTTGAGCAGTTTTATTAAAATGTGTCTTGTTTTTCTGTTTTAGGCTTTGTTTGTTTGTTTAGTTTATTCTGCTTGGGGCTTGTTGAACTTAGAGTCTATAGGTTTTAATCAATTGTGAAAAATTTGATCGTTATTTCTTTCAGATATTTTTCTACCTCTCCCTCCTCCTTTATCCTCTGAGGCATTGATAACATGGAATGTTAGGCCACTTGCTGGACCCTGGGTTCAATCTCCAGCACCACATACACACACACACACACACACATACACACACACACACACACACACACACACAAGTTCCTACAAGGGATATTGATAGGCTGAAGGGGTCCTCACATTTTCAAAATTCTATTTCATTGAATTTAGTCCATCCAAGGAGACTTTAAGAACATACTTATATAGGACTCTAGAGAACAGGAAGCCAACCAGTGCATATTCTGCAAAGAGGAGGGTCACTGGAGAGGGAAATGTCCCTGATACTTCCAAGAGAAGCCATGTATGGTCAGCCAGATCCTGACCCATCCTGAAAGATGGCATTGGCAAAGGAAAGCTCAAGGAGCCAAGAGGCTTTACACACATCTCCAAGAGTGATCTCTGAGGAATCTCAGATGACTCTTTAAGAGTAGATAGGAGCGAGGTTGGTTTTGACCAACTTGGTCCTAAACACCTGGCAAGAGAGTATAGCCTAAGCGTGGTCCCACATGGACATTTAAAAGGAAAAACAATGTTTTTAAAAATGTGACTTAAATGTACACTTGTGTCAGCCCTACCAAAAGTAAGTGAAGCTGGAAGCATTCTTGAGTGGGAGTGCCTAATAATAATGACCATAAAGAACTCTAGAGTCACAAGTTTGTCCTGAGTTAATTTGAGCCTGAACTCATCGACCTACAGATATTCCTAACCTCCTACATTGATAAACTGGATCTGTTTTCCACTGATATGATTATGAGTTACTGTCTTCATGGTTTTTGGAGACTGGTTGAAATACTAATTCTGTTGTGCTAATTTTTTACAAAAAAAGTAATGCTTTTCTGTATTGTTTATTATTGTCTTAGCATGCTCCCTCCCTATGTATACCTTCTCCAGTCACCTGCTATCTGCCACTGTGAACCCCTGGACTGCTCTGATGCTGAATACCCTTAAGTGTCCACACCCCATCTTATGGAGAACAAAGACTTTGTGTTACTTCCCCCAACTTTGCCCTCTTTCAGCAGGAAGCAGCTTGGAGACGTCCTTGTTCATAGAAATGGAATGTAGAAATTGACAGTGGCAAAATTTAACAGTGGTCTACTCTATGCTTTGAATATAGCCCTTGCTGCTCTGCCACTGCAACTTATTTCTAAAATGGACATTTCTTTCTCTTCCTCTCTCCCAGCTCCTCCCTGGTCTCTACCCCTCCCTGATCTCAGGAGAAGCAGGATTACCTTTCTTCCCCATTTTAGGCAGATTTATGTGTCCTTGAGTAAACACCTACCACAAGAATGAAGTAATTCAGACTTGGGGATGGTACCAGAAGATCTCAGAAATAACTGTGTCCCACATTAACAAGTGAATTACATTGCCAACAGAGAACACGTGGAATGTAGCCTTATAATCACCTCTTTAAAAGCCCCCTGTTCCTGCTGATGGGCAGAATCACAGCCTCTGGGACAGGAGTCCCCTGTGTTTCTCCTTTGCTAGCAAAGCAATAAACCTTCTTTTCTAGTTTTTCTAAAAAAAAAAAATGTAATCATAAATTTATGCCAAATAAATTTATGCATCTCTCAGGACTTAATAACCAGATAGATAACACCATCATGTTCATAAAGTTTCACAAAGGTGATTTGGGCTTAAGATTATTAGCTCTTCTGAGACACTCACAGTGTCAGCCAGGCATGGTTGCGCACCCCTGTAATCCCAGTGGCTTGGGAGGCTGAGACAGGAGGGTCACAAGTTCAAAGCCAGCTTCAGCAAAAGCAAGGTGCTAAGCAACTCAGTGAAACCCTGTCTCTAAGTAAAATATAAAGTGGGGCTGCAGATGTGGCTAAGTGATTGAGTGCCCCGAGTTCAATCCCTGGTACTTCCCGCCCAAAAAAATCTGAGACTCGCAGTGTCAATCAGGGCCTCTCAATCTTAGCACAGTTGGCATTTAGGGATGGATAATTCTTGGTTGTTTGGATCACTTACAAATGTTTAGCAGCCTCCTTAGTCTCTGCCCACTGGATGTCTGTTGCACTCTCCTCCCAATTTTGACAACCACAGGTGTATCCAGTTATTGCCAGATGTCCCCTGGAGGTACAAAATTGCCCTACTTGAGAATCACTAGTGTGGATGCACCATGGTGTGTCACACTCCAGGGCACCACCACAGAAGTACAGCTCGGGAACTAAAGCTGGAGAAACCCAGGTCAGTCTACAGTGTCTGCCCTGTGTACAGTGTACACTGGGAGGACATTGACCTTGGAATGCAAACTACTTGATACAAGTCTGCCTCTGCAGATTTGAAACAAGGTTCTCCACTTCTCTGCTCAGTTTACTTATTTGAAAATGAGGAATGCTGTTGTTTATGCCATACAACACTGCTGTAGTGAGAACAAAGTGAGGTTTTAGATATATAGAAATACCTAGACAGAAACACATACTTCTTCCATATAGGGATACATACACATGGATTTAATAACGATTCATATACTTAATTTGCCAATATGGTTAAAAGAGCAATATAAAAAAATACATCTTCCAATCCATAATGTAGTATAATCCTCCCTATGGTTTGTGATATTGCTCTCTGCTAGAAGGCTTAATAGGGAATGTCTAACTTTAAAAAATAGAAAAAGAGTGATTTTTCAACAATTAAAATCTTAACTAAATTAGAATGCAAATAGAAAGGTTTTTATATTTGCTTCTTAATTTTGCATTCAGTAATCTGTCTAGACTGCACAAGAATTAAATGTCTTTGACGGGAGATAGTGGATTTTCATTCTCTTGGGATTTCATTGTAATGAACCTGGTAAATAATTCAGGAACATATTAGAGGCCAATGGATGGGCAGCACCTGGTGCTGTATTGTTCATGCCTAAGCACACAGAATCTAAGATGGCATTCTACACCTCTCAGTATTGTTCTGGCTTAAACATGTGTCCTATGCTCAGTGGCTATAGAAATAATAGTAGTTAATATTTTTATCCAATTTTCCTCCACAATCAAAGAATATGGTGCTATGCTACTTCAAAAACACAAAATAGAAGTGGTATCCTCCAAATTGCCTCAAATTCCAAATCTATTTGCTCTATTAAGGGATGAATTGCTTTAAAGAATTAGATTAGTAGAAAAGATTGTTTTTCTACTGAAAGATTTCTTTTCAGTTGCTTTTCTGCTTGTCTTAATTTGAGCCTTTTTGCCTTTCTGCCTTTGCTCTTGAACGTTGAGCTCCTTTTGAGATGACACCATTCATATTGAAAGCATCTTCTGAGAGAAATAATATCATTCTTGACTGCTCATTTAGAAGGAATTTCTACATCTCAGTTCTTCTTCCTACTATTACCTGAGGAGCCTATCTAAACTCTGTCAGTATATCTTTTTAAAAACAAGCACACAAACTGGGAGTGGCGACGCACACTTAAAATCCCATTGACTCGGGAGACTAAGGCAGGAGGATTGCAGGTTCAAGGCCAGCCTCAAGGGATTTAGCAAGGCCCTAAGTGAAACCCTGTCTTAAAATAAAAAATAAAAAGGGCTAAGGGCTAGGGATGTAGCTTAGTGGTGCTTAACCACTAGATTCAATCCCTGGTACCAGAGAACAAAAAAACAAAAAAAAACAAGCCATCAAGAACTCTTTTAAAAGCCATCCTCCCTCACTGGGCATAGATTGTTCTTCCACACTCTGAGAGAACAAGAGGTAGAGTGACTGATCATGTATGGAGACAGCATGGGTCACTGAGCCCAGCACCACCCAGGATCAGACTGAGATTAAACCAGAAGCTGCATGGAAAAATCTTAGAAGAACAGAAGTTTTCCTAGGAGGGAAGGATGGATGATGTATCTTACATGTCTGTTGTAAAGTCTTCACAGTAATGGGCCATAAAAGGAATCTGAAGAGAGACGGCAGAGCTCTTTACCTAGAAATTACAAGATGTGCTTTATCTTTGTTTTTAAAGTATTGTTTATTATAATGGTTTTAAAATATACTAAAGTATTTTTATATCTCAAAACTTTGTAATATATAAGTACATAACTATACATTAAAATATAATTGCATATGATAAAAACTATTAAAAATATCTTTAAATTTGTGTTTGCACTTGTTAACCCAATTGCTTTCCTTTCTTCAAGGCCCAGTGTGACAGTATTTGGAACAGTGACTGCCCTCTGGTGGTGAGCCAGAATCGTCACTTTCTGTGACCTAAAGGTTACCAAGATGACCACTCTTGGCACACGTGGTACCCTCTAGCAGCAAGGGACCAGTTGAAGGATGTCTGATGTTGGAGTATGTCTGATAAAGGAGCCAAAGGAAATAAACCTTTGCTTCCTCCCGAATTGGTTATTGATTCCGGATTTCAAGCCAGGAGCCAGCTCCAAAATGGGGCCTCTGAAGAAAAGATTGGAGTTGCTTTTGTGTTTTAGTCAAAGGTCTGCCTCCTTACCAGTGGATGACCAAGACTGTAAATAAGTGCACACCAAGAGGGTATGTGGTGACATGGAGCCTGAAATAAACTGCTCTGAATTTTGTGACAGTTTTCCTGGCCAGGAACTGGATCAGAGGCCCCTTCATGATCTCTGCAGGACAACAATTGTAAGTGAGCAGTCAAGGGGCATCAGGGAGCTCAGATACACACGTTGTTGTTGTTGGTAGTGAGGTGGGGGAGGAAGGAGATGAGGAGAAATGCCCAAGCAACACATATATTTCCCAGCATTGGTGCTGATCTGTAGAAGATCCTTCATTCCTAACAACTTCTCTTTCCTCTGTCTTTAGACCTCTTCCCAGCACAGCAGTAAGACTGTCCCTTCATTATCTCCTGCCCTCTTGGGTGTTATTTGGACTTTTCTCAGCTGTGGACTACTTCTGATACTCTTCTTCCTTGGCTTCACAATTCGCTGCAGGAAGAACAGGTAAGCAGCCCTGCCCCCAGTTCCTTATCGCCTATGGCCTTAACTGAAACCTAGAGTCCTAACATCATTTTGGCACTGCAAGCAGCCAGCCAGTATCAGCAAAGTTTGTCTCCCACTGTGGCAGCGAGTCACATGAAAAGTTCCCTCTGAAATACCTAGTAGTACAATTCCCTACAGAGCAGAGAGAGCTCTAGCCCAATATTGTACCAATTACTACACTGAGTATCCAAGGAAGAAAATGAAGAACCTCTCTCCATGTAGGAGGGACAGTCCTTCTAAGAAGATGAGGTATTTGTATGAAAAACAGAGACCCTGTAGAGAAAATGTCCAAAACAACATAAAAGTGTGTGGACTTCACAGTGGAATCAGTCTGGGTTAAGGTTTTCACAGAAACAGTGAAGTTTTACTGCTTGGCTCTTCTGCAAACAATCCTGGTGGACTGGGACATCACTGGTGCATCAGGGTAAGCATCCGTGGTTCCCACGGCAAAAGAAGCCTGGCAAAAGAAGCAATTGATAACTTTTCTGAAGGAACACACAGACTCTTGCCTTTACTGCTCTTTAATCCTTCCCTTGGGGCCCCATCCCATCTCTCCCACCTCAACACTGTACCCTCATCCAGCCCCACTGTTCCAGTCTGCTTCTGGAGACGCCTGCTTCAGCTCCCTCTCCTTCAGCTCCCTCTCCCTGTCCTCCAACTGACTTCTGTTTAGAGCTCACAGTCAGAATTCAACCACTGCCCCAGAGGCCAAGCTCATCCAGCCTCACACCTGGTAATGATCAAGTGGGTTATGCTCCATTGTCTATGATAGATTTGGCACTTAGATAAGGATCAGTCCCTTGTATTTGTCTAGCAAGAATTTTGGGGTGCCACTTGCCATTTTAGGCACCACAGACAGGGAATTGTTAAGCAACATTGATTTGATTGGCTGGGTCAACCTCAGCATGTGACATGTGACACTCAACTTGGAATATACCCCGAAGCTGCCTCAGCCACTTTTCATTCTATTTCTCAAACACACTAAGCTTACTCCCACTCAAGGTCTTTGTGCTTTCTGTCCCCTTATTGTTTCCTCTGACAGTTTTCTCCAGATCTTCCTCTGATCCATTCCTCCTCATCTTATAGGTCTTGGCTCCAGTGTCACCTCTTCAGAGAAAACTTCTCTGACCATCTTATCTGAAGGAGCCTCTCTACCCAATGACCACCCAGCCCATCTCATTCCATATACAATCACCATGTTTTATTTTATGTAATGATCTGATACTGCTCTGCTGATTGAATCGTCTCTTTTGTCAGTATCCCTCCCCAGAATGTAAAGCCTGTGAATTCAGGGACCTTATCTGTTATGCTCACCTCTGTGCCTCCAGCAATTAGAACAGATTCTGGAACATTATGGGAACTAAATAAACAGTGTTCAGTAATCTTGAGAATAAGGATATTTATATCCTAACATTGATTGCCACCATGAAAGTGACTGGGAAAATCATTCATTTCAAGGTTAGAACAATAGAGTAACAGTCTCAACTACAACATATTTCTTTTTTTTTTTTTTCAATTTTTTGTTGTTAGTTGTAGATGGACACAATACCTTTATTTTATTTTTTATTTATTTATGTGGTGCTAAGGATCAAACCCAGTGCCTCATGCATGTGAGGGAAGTGCTCTACCACTGAACTACAACCCCAGCCCTGCCACACATTTCTATAATGCAAATTTAAACCTGATTGACAAATAAGAAAAAGATATCAACATTTCACATACCATTTTTTCCTCCAGCAAGCCAGTAGTTTAAAGCACTCAGTGGCAAGTTAACGAGGAAGGCCTACACTGAGAATACTATGTCAGTGCCTTCCCGTTGTGCAAGTAATAGCTTGCTTAATGACTTCAGAAATTGAGTCTTTCCTTCACATGAAGTTCTATGTATAGATGAATAAACAGAAGAGACATTTATCTTATATTTAAAACTTCAACTGACTATTGAAGAAAGCACAGATCAGAGCATATTTTTAATTTTACTGACAATGTTATCTATTGGCAGTAAATACTCTAGGACCTATCCTTGAGATTGGAGGCTATAGAAATCAGATGTCATCCTGGTTGTAAATGGTAGTGGATATTTACTGAGCACTAATATTTTAATTGGAATATTTATTATTTTATTAGTACTTATTATGAAGTTAAATGTGTTTCAAGCATTAGGGCCCCATCATAATTTTCTTCTAACCCATTATTTTTATACGCAATTTTGCAGAATGCAAGGCTTATCAAGCATTTGTATATTCTGTTAAAACATAAAACACCTACAAATAGCATTAACATGAAAATATCTGTATTTCTTTCATTTTATTAAAAATTTTGCTGCCTGTTCTTTGCAGTAGAAGCATGACTTGGAGACACTGTGAATAAAAATACATTTTTCAATTAAGTAACTTACAAGGTCAGACAGGAAATATAAAATAACTAATTTTCAAAAGTGCTTTATTGAACTACAAAATTTGTTCAAAGGTGCAGCATCACAGTTCGATACTCCATGTCATTTCAGTTCTGTGGTCTCTAAGTGTGTGTGGTGTTTGTGTGTGTGTGTGTGTACTTGCATATGCATGCACATGCTAGAGGAAGAAAACCCTTTTGACAAAATAAAATAATACAATAATGTTTAAGTTCAGTTGCAGATACTGTATTTTTGGTAAAAATTTTAAAATATAATCTACAACAGAAATCAGTAAAAATATAGGAAATTTGAACAATCCAACCAACCAACTTGACCTAATTGGCATTTATACAACCCTTCACCCACCAACAGCAGACCTCAAATTTCTTTTCAAGTACACATGGAACATTTATCAAGATAGAGCATATTCTGGCCATAGAAAATGTTTCACTAAATTTTAAAAGATTCAAGACATACAAAGTATGTTCTCTGAATACAATGGAATTAAATTAGAAAGCAATAACAGAAAGATCTCTGGAAAATTTTTAAATATCAGAAGCTAACTAGAACACTTTTGAAAAAACTCATGGTCAGAGAAAAAAGAAAAAAGAAAATTAGAAAGTGTTTGGGACTGAATGAAAATGAAAAGGCAACATATCAAAATTTGTTGGATGCCTTTAAAAGTGGTACTATTTAGAGGACTAAACTCTGAAGTTTAGAAAGAAGAAAGGCCTTAAATCAATGACCATACCTTCCAACATAGAAAAAGAAAAAAAAAAAAAAAAAACCAGAGCAAATGAGTCCTAAACTAAATAGAAAAAAGGAAATGATAAAGATTAGCAGAAATTGATAAAATGGAAAACAATAGGAAAAAAAAACAACAGCTAAACCAAAAATTGAATCTTTGTGAAGACCAATAACACCGACCAACCTATAACCAAACTAATCAGGGAAAGAAACAGAGAAAGAGAGAGAGGGGAGATATAATTATCCCAAATAAGGAATGGGAGAGGTGACATCACTATAGATTCTACAGATATTAGAAGGACAATAAGGTAGTTTTATGAACAACAATCTCCTTGAGTGGAGATCTTACACTGGATTTGCTGATTTGTTTATTAATGAAATGTCACTTCTGGTAGTAGGTTACAAAAGATTGTGCCTTCCACCGTGGATCTCTCTCACTCTTCCACTTGCTCACAGCCATGTGATACTCTGCTTGTGAAGAGGCCCACATGACAGGAACTGATGTTTCCAGCCTTAGCCTGTGAGTCCCTGGGCTTGCCAATAGCCATATCAGTTAACCTGGAAACAGAGCTTCTGAAGCCTGCTAACAGCAATGTGAATAAGTGTGGAGCAGATTCTCCCCGGTCAAGCCTTAAGAGGACTGCAGCCGTGGCTGATATTTTGACTGCATTCTGTGTGAGAGTGAGTTAGAGGCACTCAGCTAACATGAGCCTATATAAATAATAACAGTTCAATTCCCTGTCCTCTAAAAAATGGAAAATAAGGAAGAACATCCTACCTCATCCATGACGATAGCAGTATGCCAATATTAAAATCTAACAATGACATTAAAAGAGAAGGAGGAGGGGGAAAAAGCCTACAGGTAATATATCTCATAACAAAGATTCGAAATTCTAACAAACTAAATACAACCAAATATTAGAAAGATAATGCATTATGACCAAATGAAGTTTTTTTAAAATACCTGTTTTAGTTGTAGATGGACACAATCTATTTATTTATTTATTTATCTATTTATTTATTTATTTATTATGTTGTGCTTAGGATTGAACCCAGTGCCTCACATGTGCAAGGTAAGTGCTCTACCACTGAACTACAGCCCCAGCCCCCCAAATGAAGTTTTATTCCATAAATCCAAAGTTTGATCAATATAATTTTACCATGTTTACCACTGGAAAAAAGAAAACTATGTAGGTGTCTCAATACATGCAGAAAAAGCATTTGACAGATTTTCTGATAATATCTCAATTCTGATCATATCAATTGATCCATCAATTCTGATAATATCTCAACAAACTAGGAATGGAGTTTCCTCAACCTGATAAAGTGCATCTATGCAAAAGTCTACAACTAATATCATTTTTCAAAATTAAAAAAAATTTTTTTCATACATGTATATAGGGTAATAATGTCTATCTCATTCTACCATCCTTCTTATCCCCACTGCCCTTATCATCCCCACTGCCCCTCCCCTCCCCCAACTCCCCTCTGCATAATCCAAAGTTTCTTCATTCTTTCTTACTCACCTCCTACTATGGATCAGCATCTGCTTATCAGAGAAGACATTTGACCTTTGGTTTTTTGGGATTGACTTATTTCACTTTGCATGATCTTCTCCAGTTCCATCCATTTACCTGCAAATGCCATAATTTCATTCTTCTTTAAGACCGAGTAATATTCCATTGTGTATATGTACCACAGTTTCTTTATCCATTCATCTGTTGAAGGGCATCTAGGTTGGTTCCATAGTTTAGCTATTGTGAATTGAGCTGCTATAAACATTGATGTGGCTGTGTCACTGTAGTATGCTGATTTTAAGTCCTTTGGGTATAAACCAAAGAGTGGAATAGCTGGGTCAAATGGTGGTTCCATTCCATGTTTTCTAAGGAACCTCCATACTGCTTTCCAAAGTGGTTGTACCAATCTGCAGTCCCACCAACAATGTATGAGTGTACCTTTTCCCCCACATCCTCGCCAACACTTATTATTGCTTGTATTTTTGATAATTGCCATTCTGACTGGAGTGAGATGAAATCTTAGAGCAGTTTTGATTTGCATTTCTCTAATTACAAGAGATGATGAACATTCTTTCATATGTTTATTGATCGATTGAATTTCTCCTTCTGTGAAGTGCCTGTTCAGTTCCTTAGCCCATTTATTGATTGGGTTGTTTTTTTTTTTTTTTTTTGGTGTTGTTTTTGAGTTCTTTATGTATCTTGGAGATTAGTGTTCTATCTGAGGTGCTTGTGGTAAAGATTTTTCCCCATTCTGTAGGCTCTCTCTTCACGTTATCGATCAGCTAACATCATTTTTAATAGTAAAAGACTGACTACTTTTCCGTTAAGTACATAAAAAATCCAGTAGAGCCAGTTGCAGTGGCCCTTGCCTGTAACCCCAGTAGCTCAGGAGGCCAAGGCAGGAGGATCAAAAGTTCAAAGCTAGCCTCGCAACTTAGCAAGGGCCTAGGTAACTTAGAGAGACCCTGTCACAAAATAATTAAAAGGACTGGAGATGGGACTCCCTGGTTGAGAACCCCTGGGTTCACGCACACGCGCGTGCACACACACACACACACACACACACACACACATACCCAATGGAATCTACTTAGAACCAAACCAAACCAACCAACCAACCAAACAACAACAACAACAAAAAAACAACTGTTACAACTAACAATGACCCTAGCTAAGTTGTGGGATATAAGATTAATGGACAAAACTCAACTGTAATTTTACATACTAGGAACAATTGAAAAGTGAAATTAAAAGCAATGCCATTTATAATAGCATCTAAATATGAAATATTTAGGTAAATCTAACAACTTTAGAACATGGATGAGAGAATTAAAGGAAACCGAAGTAAATGGAGATAATGTATTCATGGGTTGGAAGCCTTCATATGGTTAAATTGTCAGTTCTCTCCTAATTGATGTATAGACTCAACCTAATCACAGTCCTGTTCCCCTCTTTTAAAAGAAGCATTAAATTAGACAATAAAAATCAAAGTCATCTTGTTCCAAAGAGAATCTTAAGAGAATGAAAAGAAAGCCACAGCCTGGAATGAAGTATTTGAAAACCATGTGTCTGAGAAAATACTTATTATCCATAATAGTGTTCGCCTACATGCCTGAGTGTAAGATGGTACAACCACTTTGGAAAGCAGTCTGGGAGTTTCTTTTAAGATCAACATCGACCATAAAGAAATGAAGGTATGTCTGTACAAAGACTTGTACCCAATGTTTATAGTTCACATTCGTAATAGCTAAAAACTGGAAATAGCATAAATATTTATCAACAGCTTAATGGGTAAGCAAATTGCTGTATATTCATATAAGAGAATGCTTCTCATCAATAAAAGAATGAATTATTAATAATTGTAATAACATGGATGAATTTCAAAATAATTCTTTAAAAAAATTTTTTTAGTTGTCAATGGATCTTTTATTTAATTTATTTATTTATATGTGGTGCTGAGTATCAAAGGGGCCTTACACATGCCAGGCAAGTGCTCTATCACTGAGCCACAACTCCAACCCCTCAAACAATTCTGAGTGAAAGAAGCAAGGAAAATTAAAAACAACAAAAAAAGGATTATACACTGTGTAATTCCAACTACAAAGTTCTAGAAAATTAAACTAATCTATTGTTAACTAATGCGTAGTAAGAGGAAAACAGATCAGTAATTACCTGCAGGTGGGTGAGGTGGGTACAGGAAGGAGAGCTTTCGAAGAGTCATGTGTAAACTTTTCAAGGTCATAAATATAAATATGTTCATGACCTTGATTATGACTTTTCACAAGTACTTACCTTTCTTAAAACTTATTAGATCATGCATTTTAAATATGTACAATTTGTTGTATAGTAGATATACCTCAATAAAGCTACTAAAATGTGTTACAAATGTTCTGATTTTTCTGGGAAAGTTTTTTTTTTTTAATTTTTTTTTAGATGTTGATGGACCTTTATCTTATTCATTTATTTATATGTGGTGCTAAGAATTGAACCCAGTGCCTCACACATGCTAGGCAAGTGCTCTACCACTGAGCCACAACCTCAGCCCCTCTGGGAAAGTTTTCATGGGGAAAAATGTATACTGTATCAGGTGTTCTTTTCTAAAGGACTGTGCCAGGTATCCTAAAATGCAGGTGAATTAGGACCATAATGACTTAAACTGTCATCCTTTTTTTTTTTTTTTTTTTTTTAGGGGCAATACTGGGGTTGAACACAGGGGCTTTACCACTGAGCTACATCCCCAGATCTTTTTATTTTTATTTTTAATGTGAGACAGGGTCTTGCTAAATTTTCTAGGGCCTTTCTGAGTTGCTGAGGCTGCCCTTGAACTTGTGATCCTTCTGCATCACTGGGATTACAGGATTTCACCACTATGCCTGGCTTAACTGTCATCTTAATTGTGCACATATTTCAAGCACAATGGGAAACTCTCCTGGTGCCTCCTCTGAAATGCACAAAATAAGGGCAGTGTAATTCCTGCATTAAGCTAAACTTGTTTACTAAGTTCCTTTTTTCTGAAACCTTATTTCACTGTCACTTGGGATAATGATTGTTGATGGTAGTTGTTGACATATAGTTACATCTCAGAATTAGAGATAGAATTTCCATAATCCTTGAATCTGAGATATTACTGTCTGGGAAATTAAGAAGTTTGATTAACAAGAGTTGAGTTAAAGGATATAAACTTTAGCTACTTGCAAACTAACCTGTAACTGTCTCATGGATGTGAGCAAAAGACTTAAGATGTCTGGGTCAAAGACAAAGTGCTTCATTTCTCATGACAGAAGCAGTTTTCAGAGCTTCATGTTGGGTTTGTGCTGGTTCCCAAATCCCCAAGTGTCAGCAGGACAATGCAGGGTCTATGATGGATGCTGGCACACCCAGTGGGCTACCATTCAAGGAGAGGAGCCCTGAGCTTGAAGGATTCACTACTTTGTAATGAGTTATAACAAGCCTGTTTTTTTTGTCTGTGGGAGATGTTCCCTGATCCCTCGAGTTGGTGTACTGCAAGCATAATCCTGAAAAAGTAGCCTGGATAAAGACCTGGCCTCTTGGCATATCAGCTAGAGTATGCTCATGATAGGTTTGCCTCTAACACTGCGAGCTCTGCATATAGGCATCTGCCACCTCTGCCTGCACCCTGGCTGGAACTGATAGCCAGAGAACCAGACGCTGGTGAAAGGCTGAAATGTGTCCATCCCAGCAGCCTCCTCAGTCTACTACAGCTTCTTCCTCAGGATCCTCTCACAGGCCTTTGACTGCATCAGGCAGAGATGAGTTTCACACTTTCATGTACCCTGCTGTGTTTGTCTTCAGAGAATTCAGCATGCTGCATGAGTCATGGTTCTCAAGCACGTTGTTATTGTACCCTTTTCAAATCTCTCTGGCTTCCTAGGTTTTGCATAATTGCCCTTTATTGTCAAAGTCCTCAAGATCTCCTCGCTTTTCAAAAGAGTTAGATTCATCTTTATTCTTTTCATTCCTGAAAGCCCTATATTATCATTTGAGTGAGATTTATCTATCAATTTCCATAGTAAATATTTACTGAGCTCTATACTTATTTGCTTAGGATACTGTGTAAAATGTTATATAGAGGTTTCTGGGAACTTTAAATGCTTCCCCTGGGTAGAAAAACATGAACAAATCAAAGGTTCATTTGGATTTTTTAAAAAAATAGTTTTTCAAAAAAGAATGCCTTGCTGCAGGGATAGGAGCTGTGCTCTTTTCATGTTGCTTGTTTCAGGTCTGTTGTCTTTGTGGTCTTAGTGATTGGAGCTGAAAGAAGTGTTGACAGGGAAGAAGGGTAAGAAAGGAAAGCAGTACTGATCTTTTTTGACTAAAAGAAAATTTGCATGCTATTGTGCCCTATGAGGATTTCTGGGATCTTCTCTATAATCCCCGGTTTGATGTTTATTGACCAAGAATGAAAAAGAGGAGCCAGACAATGCTAGAATAAATACCAACCAATAGCTCAATTTGGGGATGGTGTTGCAGGGTCAAGGCCTAGATGAGGTAGAGTAAACCAGAAGCAGATTCTGCAAAGCTTTCTCCAAAATGGTCATAGAAGGAAAAAATTGTACTTAGCAAATCCAGAGAATTAGGCAGGGAGCTAAGAACAGGTGGTTTATCATGAGGTCAGAAGCCATGGGTATGCAAGAATGGTGCAGGGAGAGAGGTGCAAAGCAGAAGTGGGATGAAAAGATGTAATGCTGCAAGTCAGGGCTAATATGTACGAGTGGTTTCAGCTCAGGGCTCTGATGCTGTTTGTTCATCCTGCAGACAGGCCTAGAAGAATATCAGCTCTGGATGAAATGGTCACCTCCTCCGTTTTGTTCCTAAAGTCATAGACAAAATGATCATTACCCATCACAGCCAATGGCACTTACTGAATTAGGAGTAATCTGTATGAATCTCCCTCACCAGATAATTAGCTCCTTGAATTTATTCATCTTTGTGTCTCTGTTGTGCCTGGATTTCACTCTATTTCCCGAATGAACAAATTAACTGACCTAGAATATAATAGAGTATGATGATAAAGGTAAGACCTTAGAAGACAGATGTTTTTATTCTTTAACTTGTTTAACATAGTATCAATTCTACATGAACTCATGCCATAGTTAAACAGTTAATTTCCATTGTTCTCTTTCTCCTGGTGGTTGTTACTTCCAGGAGCCTAGGAGTATGACATCTAGAATCTCAGATTCCCACACCTCCTAGTTGTGGCCCCTTATTTCAACTATCTTTTAATCTTGTCACACCACTGAAACATGTTTGCACTTGATGCAGTATTGACCACAGATTCTGTACTTTTAGATGGCCTTCTCATAACCTGATTCTTCCAAATGTTCCTGTTGTTTCAACAAATTTTTATTGAATTGACCAACAGTGTATCAGATACTGTTCTAGGTGCTGGAGTTGTGTCAAAGAACAAAATAGGAAAAAAAATCACTTCCCTCATAAACATTGCTTTCCTAGAGAGTGAGCAGTCAATAAATAAAATACAGGGGATGTTAGTGATCAGGACAGAAAAGAAAACAGGGAATGTGAATGAGGAATATCAGGGTAGTAGTTAGATGTTTGACCAGGAAAGGTCTCACTGAGAAGGTTACATTTAAGAATAGACCTGAAAAGTATAATAAAAAAGTCATTAGATAAGGACCATTCCAGACAGAGGGAACAGAAAATGTGAAGACCCTGAAGTAGGAACATACCTAGTATTCAAAGAAGTGCAAGAAAGCCAGTGTGGCTAGTGCAGATTAAGTGACGCAGAGGGTAGAAGATGACATCAGAGAAATAATGGTGGCCAGATCTTGGGGCTCTCATAGGTCAATGTAATGACTCTGGCTTTTACCTTGAGTGTTATGGGAAGCCATTGTAGGGTTTGGAGCTAAGGAATGACATAACTTGATTTCCATGTAATAGGAAGTCTAGGTGCTGTTTTGTGAATTGAACTTTAATATCTAAAATGTTATGTAGACTACCTAAAATAAATTCATCTCCTTGAAGTACCTTAATTCAAGAACTTGAATGGCTATAGGTGGAACCTAAGAAACCCTGGAAATGTTTGGAGGAGTCATCCTGGTTCCCTGCTGCTCATGTCTAATGGGTGAGCACCAGCTCCACCCCTTCCAAGGCTAAGGTTCCCTAGCAGAGCAGAGTGCACATGGACCTCTTTCTGGGCTGTATTTGCCATAGGGATGCCATAAGGTGGCACACAGTATGAGCTACCCCAATAGGTGGCGTCCTTATTTACCTAAGCCAAGAGCAATCTGGTCCTGGAAGTAATTACTGTCTATAGCACTTTTTTATACACTTGGAGAGAACACGAGCTACAGAGTAAAAACTAGAGCCAGAAGAATAAAAGGATTTTCAGGTATTACTGATTGAAGTTTGGAAAGGAAAAAAAAACCCTTATTATTTGCAGAAATATTCTATGTGTAGGGTATTCAAATGAGTGTTCATGCAAGTTATTAGAACTAATAAGTGACAAAGAATTTGGGGAAGGTGACAGTGACAGGGGCATCTAGAATTTCCTGACTCCACATGAAAATAGGCAGAGAAGGTAGAGAGAAAACAGAAGACTCTGTGAGCAGCAAAACAAAATCCATTTGTAAGAAAACTAGATGACAGAATATTCCTGTGAATTTCAAAATATAACCATCTGAAAACAGGCCACCAATCACCACAAGAGCTGTTATTTTTTGTCTGTGTAGGAGAAATAAGGGAGGGACCATGAACATCTAACAGACCTAAGAACAGAGAACCCAAAATAGTACAAAGGCTTGTGTGGGGTACTTTAACATCCAGATCAGTTAGAAGACTCAACATTGTAAAGACAAATTTTCTTCCTAGATTAATATATATTCTTAATGCAATCACAACAGAAACACATTTTTTTTTCTTTTCTTTTCTTTTCTTTTTTGGGGGGGTGAAAATCAACAAGCTGCTTCTTAAATTTATGTGGAAATTCAAAGGGCCAAAAATAGTCTGGAAAAAAAGGACAAAGTGAAAGAATTTCCTTTTCTGGATATCGAGATTTATTGTAAAACTAGCAATGAAGACATGTTAAGTATGCCGTTGTGTTAAAGAGAGAAGTTAAGGGCACGAGAACAGAATAGGAGGCATCTATAAAAAGTTGAGTATAAAACACACTTTTCAATAGATGGTGCAGAGTCAGCTGGCCATCCACCTGAGGGAAAATGCACCTTGAACCCGGACTCAACGAAATCACTTCCAGGAAGACTATAGAAAGGAAAAAAACAGCAAAGCTTCAGGAAAACAATGTAAGAGAATATCGTCACAAACTTGGGACAGAAAGACATGACCAATATAACACAAAGAGTATTTTTCATGACAGAAAAGATTGTTAAATCGCTCTACATTAAAATTGAGTACTTGTTTGTTAAAGACACCCCTAAGACAGGAAAAAGGAAAACCGTAGATTGGAAATGTATTCACAAAGAATGTATCATTAAAGGATTCTTATCCAGAATAAACAGAACTATAAATCAATAAGAAGAACTCAGAGAACCACGTTTTTTTAAAAAATGGACAAAAGCGCTTCACAAAAGAATGCATCCAGATAGCCAATAAAGGGCTGGATTTCATCAGTCATAAGAGAAGTGCAAACTAAAGCTACACTGAGATTGATTGTCTACAATTTAAAAAACAGACAAAACCAAGTGTCGAGAAGCAATGGGAAATTCTTATGCATTGATATGGAAGTGCAATCATACATCACTTATTGACAGGATTGCTATTCTAAGAAATATATTGTGAGGTGATTTCATCATTGTGTGAACATCATAGAGTTTGCTTACATAAGCCTAGATGATATGCTGTACTACAGATCTGGGCTATTTGGGGCCATCATTACATATGCAGTCTATAGTGAACCAAAACATTGTATATGGTGCTTAACTATATATATTGATATAATCACTTTGGAAAACTGTATCTACTAAACTTAAACATGTTAATACTCTAAGTCCCAGAAATTCCAGCAAAATTGCTTACATATATTCACCAAATATGCATACTGAAATATTCTTAGCAACAGTATTTGTAATAATCCTATCTTAGTCCCTTTTGTGTTTATATAATAATACCTGATGCCAGGTAAGGTATAAAGAAAAGAGGCTTATTTGGCCCACAATTCCAGTAACTGGAAAGACCAAGTAGCATGGTGCCAGTATCTGGTAAGGCCCCCTGGCTGCATCACAACATGGCAGAGAAATAGAAGTGGAAGTGGATGTATACAAAAGAGACCAGACTTGCTTTATAACAACTCACTTATGGTAACTAAGCTTGTCCCACAAGACTGAACTCATTACCATGAGGTGGACATTAATTCTTTCCTGTGGTAGTTACTTGCATGACCCAAAACACCTTTTAAGATCCCCACCTCCTCTCAACACTTTTACTTTGGGGATCACATGTTGACGTGAGTTTTGGTGGGGACAAACCATATTCAAACCACAGCAAAATCCAACTGGAAGATACTCAAATGCCCTCACCAACTTAATGTCTAAATAGCTCACGGTACACTCAATGATTGGGTAGTGCTCAATGATGAGAATAAATGAATAAACTGTCTATAACTACATGGCACGTTGTGTATGACTCCCAAAAATAATGTTGAGCAAAAGTCAGATGCAAAGATTATATCCAATATGATTCCATTTTCACAAAGCACAAAAATAGGCAAAGCTAATTTAAGAAGTCAGGAGACAGGACAGTACTTACCCTAAAGTCAGGAAGGAAGGGAAAAGGGAAGAATAGTGACCAAAATAATACAAGATAAAGGCTACTTGAGTGTAGGTTATGTTTATTTCATGACCTACATGCTGTTTGCACAGGTGTTTGTTTATAAAAGGCAGTGAATAGTATATTTATGTATTTTTTCTGTATGCATAGTTTTCTTCAACAAAAATTTTAAAAGTTATTTTTGAGTTTCCTGACAAGATAAAAAGGAAACATCCAAAAGGATACATACATTTTTTTTAGTAAAGACAAACTTTTAAAAAATACTGTTTTCTGAAAAAACTTCTTACTTACAACTGCATATTATGGATATTGAATGGTATGACAAGTAGTTTCACTATAAATACAGAAGTGAATTTTTTAAATTATTTTAGTTGTAGATGAACACAATACCTTTATTTTTTATGTATTTATCTTTATGTGGTGCTGAGGATCGGTGGACTCAGGGCCTCACACGTGCTAGGCAAGCACTCTACCACTGCGCTACAATCCCGGCCCCAGAAGTGAATTTTCTAGGACCCGTTAGTGGAACCATTGATAATAATTAAAGAGTTTGTATTTTTTAAAACAATTAAAAGACACCAAAAGGATAAGCAGCAAAAGAAAAGTAGATGCATTCAGCATCATCAAAATTAAAAACTTCTGTGCCTCAGAGAACACCATCAAGAAAGTAAAAGGAAGGCTGGGGGTGTAGCTTAGTGATAGCACTTGCCTAGCACGTACAAGGCCCTGGCTTTGATCTCCAGCTCTGCCAAAAATAAAAAACAAATAGAATCTTCTCACTTTTTTGAAAAGAACCAACAAAAAAGTTTTAAAATTATTTAAGGGACTTATATCTAGATATATCAATAACATTAATAATTCCATGATAAAAAGGCAAACCAATTTTTCAACAGGCAAAGAATCTGAATAGGTTATCTCCAAATAAGATATGCAATAGCATATCATCACCCACTAGGGAAATGCAGCTCAAAACCACAATGAGATACCACTTTATACCCACGAGGATGCCTAGAATAAAAAAAACACATTTTTGTGAGGGTTTGGAGAAATTAGGATACTCATAGACTGCTGGTGGGGATGGAAAATGGTGCTGCTGCTGTGGAGACTTTGGCATTTCTGAAAAAGGTTAAACTCAGGGTTACCAGTAACCCAGCAATTCAGCTCTGAGGTATGAACCCAAGAAGATGAAAACATGTCCACATGAAAACTCATGAATTAATGTTTACAGCATTATTCATAATAGCCCCAAAGTGGAAAAAAAACAAATGTCCATCAACTGCTGCATAACTAAATGAAATGAGGCAAACAACTCAATGAAATAGCATTCAACCATAAAATGACTTATTACATCATGCCACAACATGGATGAAACTTGAAAACATGTTTTGTGAAAAAAAGTTTGTCATGAAAGACCACATTATTGTTTAATTCCATATACATGAAATACCTAGAATAGACATTTATAGAGACAGAAAGTAGATTAATGGTTGTGTGTGACTGTAAAATTGCAAATTAAAATAAAACTATAATGAGACACATACTGATGAATTAGATTTTTAAAGATAATGTTAGAGAGGTGAAGCTAATAAACTCTTGTTTTGTGGTGAGAATATAAACTTGTACAAACATTTGGAAAAATAGTTTAGCAAATCTAAAATGAGGGATCCATTTACCTTCTGAACTTACTTGTAAATTATACCCAACAGAAATGTGTGCATATTTATACCAAGAAATGTATAAGATATTCACAGTAGTGTTTTTATAATTACCCAAATGTTCATCGGTAGTATAAGGAATAAATAAGTTGTGGTATAAACCTGTGATGGAATACTATATAGCAGTGAAAGTGAACAAGCTACACTAACACCAGCAACATGAATGAATCTCACAATATCTACTAAAAGATTCAACCACAAAGGAGCATGTGCTCTTTCCCCTTTATTTAAAAAGTTCAGGCACAATTAAATTATATTCCATCAAGTATTTTATAGTCAATATAGTATTTTGCCTTTAGGGAAAAGGGTAAGGTAAAATTATGAGGTAGAATATTGAGATATTTGTAATGTTCTCTTTTGACTTGGGTTATAGTCACATAGATGTTTTCTTTTTAATAATTCATTGAGGTATTTGCAATTTGTGTATTTAAAATAAAAATAAATAAAAATAAAAATAAACTTTCCTTAGAATGTCTCTGATATGTGGAAGCTAATGCAAAGTAAGGGGGGATAAATTATTTATTTATTTATAAAAGAATAGAAGAAAAATCAGTGGAGTAGACAAAGGGGAATGGAGGGAAGGCAGAGGGATGGGACAGGGAAAGACCGTGGAATGAAGCTCACCTAACTGTCCTATGTACATATAAGAATATACCACAGTGAATCTCACCATTGTGTACATCCATAAGACACTAATTTAAAAAAACTGTAACAGCAGAAAAAATCAGTCAAGTAGAGGGAAGCAAACAGTGGGAGGGAGGAGAAGGGACGGGGACCTACGGGGGACTAAATTAAAACAAATTTTATTCCATGCTTTTAAAATTACATCAAGATGAATTCTGTTGTAGTGTATAACTAAAATAACCAACAAAATATTTTTCCTAGCTTAAGATTATCTTTTTAAAAGCAAACTATCCAAAAATTGCAGGGATCACAAATAGGAGGTGGGCATGACTTCAGGGGATTATTGAACATAAGGACAAAGAGTGCACTGCAAACACCTCCTTTCTGTTCTTGTAAATGTTACAGACAGACAGTATCCCCCAAGATTCCTATGTTGAAGCCCTAGCCCCCAGTGTGACTGCCTTTGGAGATAGGGTGTTTTAGATGAAATAAGGTCATTAGGTGGGCCCCTAATCTAACAGGCCTAGTACCTTAGAAGAAGAGGAAGAAAACCCGAGCTCCCTCCCTGCACAGGCAGAGAGAAGAGTCCTTTGAGGACCCAGCAAGAAGACAGCTGCCTACAGGCCAGGAAGAGGGGCCTCCCCAGAAGCCAACCCTGAGGATACCTTGATCTTGGACTTCTAGCTCCCAAACTGTGTGAAAATAAATTTCTGTTGTTTAAGCCACACAGCCTGTGGTATTTTGTTATGGCAGCCTGAGAAGATTAATACAGCAAATATTTGCATGTATTCACCACAATATCCTCTCTTCCTTTGATCAAATTGCTGCATCAGGATTTATTCCTTAATTTCCTGTTCCCTTTGTTTTCATAAACATAGCCGAGCATCCAAATTTCGCTCGATTGGACAGTAGTCTGACATTAATCAGTGCCCGACCCTTTTCTATGCCTTTTTCCCTCACCATCCTGCTAAGGAACTTGCTTTTGTTTTTTTTCTTTTTTTTTGTTTTCTGTTCTTCCTTTTGACCAGATCGTGAACATTTTTCAGGCATTTTGAATTTTGCCATTGTCAATGATGAAAAATTCTCTCTCTCTCTCTCTCTCTCTCTCTCTCTCTCTCTCTCTCTCTCTCTCTGCATGTATGTGTGCACTTGCATGTGCTGGGAGGCGGGTGGTGATCACGATGCTAATCTATGCATGGTGACCTTTGTTTCTGTTCCACTGAGCAGATGTAGGAATTAATCATTGTCACTCCTGGATGATGCAGCTGCAGCTGTCCCCCACTGCCTTTCTGCCCCTGATAGATTTATTAGTGTGTTTTGTTTGTTGGAAAACATGGCTCAGCACAAAAGAATTGGCAAATTAGAAAAGCTTATCTGTAAGTATAGTTTTCTAAAAACATGGTTTTTTTTTGTTACAAATCTGAACCTATCTACTTTGAACATTTTAAAAAACAACAGAAGGAAGAGAGGAAAGAGAAATGGTAAACACACTGGTAGTATTGTTTCTGTAACATCTAAATGATTATTTCCAATCCTGAGAATTTTCACATTGGATTAGTGTCATGGCCATCCAGCCTAGGAGTGCAAAAACTGATTGTCTTCTCCATATCCTTCTTTATGCAACTGACCTTTTTAACTCCCAATTACTGCTTAATTCCTCCCCCAAACCTGGGCATACCTTGGCTCTGGGCACAAGAAAATCAGTAGTCTGGGTTTACTCAGCTAAATTCATTTTATAGCAGGCCCATTATAACCTTCAGACCATAGCTACATCTTTCTGCACCCCAAGCATCCCCTCTCCACAGATATCTGATGGTGTCACCAAATCCAGTTCATGGTGATAGTGACGCTGGTCTGAATGACACTCAAAGCAGCTACAGTGCTTTGGATGTTAGGAGTCAGCCCTGAAATCCAAAAGCTTCCTGGGCCTGATCTCTACACAATTAGGTCAACATACCCCAGGGCAGAGGCTAAAGGGAGCAGCCAATGCCTGTTCCAAGTCTGTTCACTCCTTTCTAGTTCCCCAATGCCTCCCCAGAATCCTAGACCTTTGAATTGATACTTGCCAGCTTGGGTCTTTCTGGCACCACCCCTCACTGAGAGTCTGCGAATTTTCTGTCCTCCCTGGCCTGGATTGATAGACTCATTCATAGTTTTCTCTCCTGTCAACTCTTTCTGTTTCTCTTCCTCACAGTGTCTCTTGGTTTAGACATCCTTGCATATCCTACCACTGCTTGTTCCTACTTTCATGTTCTCAGTGTCTGGCTTATGGGTCTCCCCAGACTCCTGAATTTAAATTTTTCTGGACTATATTCTTTGGCCACCATTAGAGTCTCAATTCTGACCATTTTTCTATCTCTGATGGTGATACCAAGCACCTTCATACAAGAAGGAAGATAAATCCCCTGATGTTGACCTTCATGGTTAGGCCCATTTCCCAGAAAAGAAAAACAAATTCCTACTAATAGTAACTCCTTTTGGCAAATAATCAATTACGGAACCATTACCTTAAAACTGTATTTTATTGCCTGTACCATCTCTTGGAGGACAATAATCACCCTTAAATTACTACATGTTTTGCAAGTTGGTACTTTATTCTTTATATCCTAATTTTGCATGCCCAAAGCTTTAAATGGTATCTTCTCTTTCAAATCTTCTAGAGTTTCATTCTGTCACACTCAAGATTTCGTGTTAGTTGACTGGCTGTCACGGTGACAAAATATCTACAGAAAACAATGTAAAAGGAGGAAAGATCTATTTTGGCTCTTAGTTCCAGTCCACAGTGAACTATTTCTGGGCCTCTGGTGTGGTAGAGCCTCGTGGTAGAAGGGTGTGGCAGAGCAGAAATGCTCATTTTAAGGTAGCCAGGATAGAGAGAGGGAGAATGGGAGGGAGGGAGAGGAGAGGGAGGGAGGGAGGGAGGGAGAGGGGATGGGGAGAGAGAGAGAGATTGAGACACACCTGGAGCAGGATGCACCCTTCCAGGACATGCCCCCAGCGGCCTATTTCCTTCCCCCACCTCCCAATAGTCCATTCAACAACGAATTACTCTTTAATGAAATTCAGAGCCCTCATGACCCAATCAGTTCGCAAAAAAAAATCCCACCTCTGAACTCTGCTGTGTTGGGAAGCCAGCCTTTGGCACATGAGCCTTTGGGTGGCATTGAGATCCACACTATAATAATCTCTTTGTGATTTAATAGGCTTCAATCACAATTTCATTGGCCTTCTCCTTCCCAGGTTGCAGAATGGACTGTCCCCATTTCATAAAGACACTTATTCTAATTTTCTTTCTCTAGAATTATTTCCCTCATATCTAAAGATGACTAAAGCCAGATATTTCATTCTGTCACACTGTAGAATTAATTATATCCTGAGTTTTAGGCTCTCAGAAGAAAAGGGAGGAGGTGGCCTAATTTTGTATGAAATATACAACGAAAAATAGTAAAATAGAAATGTTATAGGCAATGGAGAATCTTTCTCAAATATCCATAAATAAGAATGTCTCAGGCACATAAGATGACTTTAGAAATATAGATACTATTTTTTTTCTTTTGAGATATTTTTCATATATCATCAAATTCACTTCTTTAAAGTCTGCAGTTCAATTTTTTTTAGTACAATTACAGGATTGAGTAACCATCATCACTGTCTGCTTCTAGAACATTTTCATCACCCCAAAAAGAAACTCTGTACCTTTTAGCAGTCTCTCCTCATTCCTTCCTCCCCCAGCCTCTGGCAACCTTAATCTGTCTTTTTTTTTTTTTTTTTTAACCTATTCTGGACATTTGTGTCTGGCTTCTTTCACTTAGCATCATTTTAGTATGTTTTCTAGGTGCATCCATGTTGTAGCACTAAGCAGTATTTCATTACTTTTCGTGTCTTAATAATATACCATTGTATGGATATTGCACATTTTGTATATCCAGTCATCACTTAATGGATATTTGGTGGTTTCCACTTTTTGGATATCCTGAATAATATGTTGCTTTGAACATTCATGTCCAAGGTTTTATGTGCATGTAATTTTTTATTTATCTTGGATGTAAACTTACAAGTAGAATTGCTGCGTTACATGGTGATTGTATTTAATGTATGTTCAGGACTCTTTTTCAAAGTAGCTGTAGCATTTTACAATCCAACCAACGATGTATGAGGGTTCCAATTTCTCTACATTATCACCAACACTTCTTATTATCCACCTTTTTATTTCTAGCTATCCTAGTAGGTGAAAAGTCACATCTCTGTGTGGTTTCTATTCACTTTTCCTTGATGACTAATGATGTTGGTTGCCTTTTCATGTACTTATTGAATATCTATGTATCTTCTTTGGAGAACTGTCTATTCAAATCCTTTGACAATTTTAAAAATTAGATTGTCTTAGGAATATACTTAAATCAATGGTTTTTAAACTTGGTTCATATTAGAATCTCCAAAGGAGCTTTTAAAAACCCTGATACCTAGGCTTTACCCAGACCAATTAAGTTAGAACATCTAGGTGTAGGACGAACGCAGCAGTTTAAAAAAAAAATACTCTTACAAGTTACTCTATTGTTTGAGATCATTGCTATATGCTATATGACCAAGCTGATGATATCTATAGAAAAATGTTCAAGATTTGGAATCATGGAAATTGTGCCAGACATTTAAAAAGGGGAGAATTAGTTAGCCTACATGTGAATTATAAAATGCTTAATCAGGTCAAGAAGTAGAGATGAACTTTTAAATAAGAATCTGTAATAGAATGGACTTCATTAAATAGGAAATTTCAAAGCACCTAAAGCTAGAGAAAATGTCCTGGCTACAGCTCTTGCCCAGTGTCTAAGAGTCGCTTTTATGATGTAATCATGGGTGAGCCAACTAACATTAGTGATCAGGACACAAGTAAATACATAAACCCAGAAAATTTATCTCAATTATCCAATGTTCATTAAGGAAGCTGAAAACATATGACCATTCTCTAGGACAAAATTGAAAGGTAGGTGTTTGAAAGTCATAAGAAGATGGAAACTATATTAAGAGACTTCATTGGAGGCATAGGGGAAAAGTAACTGATGATTTTAAAAATATAGGAACATAAAAATATGGCAGTCATAGTAGTATTGTTGAGGGAAAGTGACATCTCTCAAAAAAAAAAAAAAAATGTAAAAAGCTCTCCAGAGTAGAGCAGGTAGCTCACAAAGTATGGTAGAATAGTTACAAAATAGGAGGGAAAAAAAAAAAAGACTTTGAGAAGCACTTTCTCTTTTTAAAACATACGTTTTTAAGTTGCAGATGGACACAATACTTTTATTTTGTTTGTTTATTTTTGTGTGGTGCTGAGGATCAAACCCAGTGTCTCACACGTCCTAGGCAAGCACTCAACTGCTGAGCTACAACCCCAGTCTCTTGAGAAGCACTTTCAAAGATAGTTCAAAATATAAAGGGATTACTTAAAATCTACTAAAAAGAAGAGACTAGGATGATACTGGATCTTCTGCACTGTGAGTGCTCAGGTACCAAAAGACAATAGAATAAACTAGTCATGTGCCTCTGAATTTGTTGAGAAAGACAACAGAGTGATTACCATACTCAAATTGCCTCCCAGGCATAGTAGTAGTTGATAGTTTCTGTGTTTTGCATATTTCAAGTCAGGTAGACAGAATAAAGACAGGTGAATCACGGGAAACTCTTGGTGTTCTTCCTGAGAATTGAGAAGGCTTCCAGAAGAAATTCTTCTCTTGTTCATGCCTCTCTCTGAAGCTGCTGCCCCAATCCTCCCGATATTATTATTGTCAAATCTCTTAAAGGAATATATTTCACTGATCACCCTCACTTTCTAATCTCCAATTCACTCTCAACCCATTCTTCTTACTCCACTGAAAGATTATTAGATCTGACTCTTTCCCTAGGCTCTTAAACCAACAGATTTCTTTTTTATTCCATTCTTTTTAGCTGTTAAAACACATTAACATCATTAACCATCTCCTCTATTCCTTCTCTTTTAATTTCTGCCATATCTGAATGTGCTGATTTTACCATTCTTCTTACTACCTGTTTTTATTGGCTCCAGAATTCCACCTTCCTGTTTAAATTGTTTTGCTTTTGGCGGTGCGGGGATGCTGCAAACCCAGGGCTGCACACAAGCCACACACTCTACCACTGGGCCACACACCCAGCCCTACCATTTAATTTTGATATAGCTCTGGGTTCCAGTCTTGGGATGGAACTTAGCTTATACTTAACTCCTAAGGTAAGCATTTTTCTGTTGTAGCCTGATCCTAATGTATAATTTCCACCTTTTCCTCTTAAATTAAGTTGTGCTCTGGTCACATAAGGGAACAGCCATACCTTTGTTCATGCTCTCCCTTGTTTTGTGATTTTTCTCATTTCTCACCTGACAAAGTTCCATCCATTCTTTAGAGTAAACTCCTGTCTCTTAAAATGAGGGTGCTGGGCCAGCAGCAGCAGCATCACTGAGAATGTGTTAGAAGTACAACTTCTTGAGACTCTACCCTAGACTCTACTTAAACCAAACCTCTGCAATTAGGACCATCATTTTGTAGTTCAACAAACTTGCCAACCTAGTCTGGTACTAGAATTTAAGAACCACTATTCCAAGGCATGATTTCTTTATCAATGTCCATGGCATTTTGCACATGCCTATTTTACTTACTGAATTATTTCATAATCATGTTTACTTATCCTCTTACCCATCTCCCTTGATAAATTTTAAGTCCTCAAAGTCAAATACAATAGTTTATATTCAAACATGTGCCACAGTGTCTGGTACATAGAAGGTACTTTATAAGAATTCAACACATTTGGGCTGGAATTGTGGCTCAGTGGCAGAGCACTTGCCTAACATGCATGAGGCACTGGGTTTGATTCTCAGCACCGCAGATAAATAAATAAAATAAAGGTCCATTGACAACTAAAAAATATTAAAAAAAAAAAAAGAATTCAGCACATTAACACATATTTCCTTCCCCTCCAGGATTCATTCCAGTTAGAGTACATACAAATACAGGGCTGAAAATCAAATGGTGTCCAAGGCTTCTACTCATAAAGATTGACATATATGACATGAACCAAAAGTATGTAGACTGCTATACCAAATGTTAGCACAATATAGAGAAACTGAATCTCTCATACATTGCCATACACTACTATGGAAAATAATTTGATGTTTTCTTAGAAGAGAAAGTTAAACACTATGTGATTCAGCCATTACAATCCTGTATTTACTCTAGAGAAAAGAAATTTTATGCTCACACAAAGCCTATGTACAAAGGTTTATAACTGCTTTATTTGCAAGAGTCAAAATTGGAAATACTAACAGTTTACTAAGTGAAAAAGAAATTAAAAATTCCATTTACAATAGCATCAAAAATAAATGGAGGGGCTGGGGAGATAGCTCAGACGGTAGAGTGCTTGCCTTGTAAGCACAAGGCCCTGGGTTCGATCCCCAGCACCCAAAAAAAAAAAAAAAAAGGAGCCAGAAGCAGTGGTGAATGCCTGTAATCCCAGCGACTCAGGAGGCTGAGGCAGGAGAATTGTAAGTTCAAGGTCAGCCTCAGCATTTTAGTGAGGCCTTAAGTAACTTAGTGAGACCTTGTCTTGAAAATAAATTGAAAGGGCTTGGGATGTAGCACAGTGGTAAAGTGTCCCTGGGTTCAACCCTTGGTACCAAAAATAAATAAATAAATAAGTAAATAAGGAGTATATTTACCAAAAAGATGAATGATATGTACACTGAAAACCACAAAATGCTGATAAAAGAAATTGAAGATCAGACACAAATAAATGGAAAGATATCCTATGTTCATGGACTGGAACATAAATATTGTTTAAGTGCCAATATTACCCAAAATAATGTATAAATTCATTGCAATCCCTATTAATATTTCAACGGTGTTACTTTTTGTATAAATGCTGTTACTTTTTGTATATATAAATTTTTTTAAAAATCTTAAAATTCCTATGAAACACAAAAACCCTAAAATAGTCAAAGCAACCTTGAACAAAAATAATCAAGCTAGATTATCACACTACCTGATTTCAAAATCTACCACAAAGCTCTAGTAATCAAAACATAATGATACTAGCATAAAAACAGACATATAAACCACGCAGAGAGAGGCCATGTGTTTATAGTCAACTGATTTTCAACAAAGGTGTAAAAAATACAGAAAGAGGAAAGAAGAGTCTCTTCACTAAATGCTGTTAGGAAAACGATGTCCACATGCAAAAGAATGAAATGAGATCCTTATCTCATACTATATAAAAAATAAACTCAAAATATATTAAAGACTTAAACATAAGATCTGATACTATGAAACTTCTAGAAGAAACGGGAAGTTTCATGACATTAGTCTGGGCAGTGATTTTTTTTTTTGGATATGACCCCAAAAGTACAACAAAAGGAAAAAAATAGACAAATGAGATTACATAAAAACCAAAAGCCTCTAAATAGCAAATAAAACAATAACCAGAGTTTTCTGAGAGATAATCTATGAGAGAATTTATTTGGTAAATATCCAAAGCATCTAAGGAACTCAACTCAGTAGCAAGAAAATAAATAACTCAATTTTAAAAATGGACAGGGGACATGAATAGACATTTCTCTAAAGAAAACAAAAAAAAATGATCAATGTATATACGGAAAAAATGTTCAACATCCCTAATCATTAAGAAAATGTGAATTAAAACTACAATGAGATAGCCCCTTAAACCTGTTAGAATGGTCATTATCAAAAAGATGCAAGATAAGTGCCGAGGTTGTGGAGAATGTACAATGTTGGTGGGAATGTAAATACTACATTAGGGAAAACAGTATGGAGTTGCCTTGAAAAAATGAAAAGAAAACTACATATGATCCAGCAATCCCATTTCTGGTTTTATATTCTAAGGAAATGAAATCAGTTTGTGGGAGAGATATCTTCACTCGCATATTCATTGTAGCATTATTCACAATAGCCAAGATGTGGAACCAGTGTCTAGATAAAGAAAAGTGGCATATGGGTACAAAGGAATACTATTCAGCCTTTAAAAAGAGCATCCTATCATTTGGAACAACAATGTCTAGAGGACATTATACTGAGTGAAATAAGAAAGAAACAAAAAAGACAAATGCTCACTGTCTTACATGTGGAATTTAAAAAATTTAAACTCAGAGGCAGAGAGTAGAATTATGGTTGCCAGAAACTAAGGTTGGAATAAAGAATGGAGAGATGCTGGTCAGGGAAGAAGGTATAAAGTTTCAGCTAGGATGATTAAATTCTGGATAGCAATTGTATAGCATGGTGAATTTAGTTAATAATAATGTATTTTATGCTTTAAGGTTGCTATGAGAGTGTATCTTACATGTGCTCATTACAAAAAAAAGTGAGGTGATAGATATGTTAATCAACTTGATTCAGTCTTTCGTAATATATGCATTTACCAGAGTATCATGTTGTACACAGTAAATATTTAATAGTTATTTGTCAAGTATAAATGTAAAGCTGGGGGGAAAATCTGGGAGCAACTCCAATGTCCTTCAGCAGGTGAATGGATAAAAAACTGTGGGACATCCTATAATGGAAGACTACCTAACAATAAAAATGGAACATCTTGCTACCTGCAGCAACTTAGATGATCTCAAGGGTGTTAAGTGAAACAAACCAATCTCAAAATTTTACACAATGTATTCCATTTACATAACATTTTCAAAAGCCATTTGTAATGAGAGAACAAGTAAGTGGTTGTCAGAAGTTAGAGTAGGAGAAAGGGTGTGACTATAAAAGAGTAACATGAGGGAGGTGTTATGGGGTGTGTGTGTGTGTGTGTGTGTGAGTGATGGACCTGTCTAGCGTCCTGCTCTGATGATGGTTACATTAATCTACACATAGAACTACACACACACCCCACACAGATCATGCAAATCCAGTGAAATTCAAATAGGGACTATAGTTCAGACAATAATATTGCACCACTGTCAATTTTCTGGTTTGGGTTACATATGCTGATTGTGTAAGACATTCCTGGGGAAAGCTGGACGTAAGAACTCTCTGTACTGCTTTTGCAACTTCTTGTGTCTTAAATAATTTCAAAATGAAAAGATTTTTGAGAAAAATAAAGCACAGGGATTTCTGGTGGCAGTCAAATGAGAAACTACTACTGGACATAATGCTGAAACAAGGTCAAAAAGTGGAAGAGAGTCCACTGCCTGTTGGAGGTGCGAAAGGAGGAAAGAGATGTGGAGAGTCTTGCCCTGGAGACCATTTGGAAGAGAACAGCCCAGACCTATTGACCCCTTTCCTGTCCTGCTCTCTTCTTGCTTTCGGAGGAGCACATGCTGGGGTGGACGGGGCCTGGCTGAAACTTCTCCAGAAGCCTCACACATGGGGACTGAGGAAGGAAGTGTTTCTTCAGTGAACCTGGTTGGGAAAACAGAGACAAGGAGATGAGGGTTCTTCCTCAAGAGTGTTTACAACAGGTTACATGTGTGTGAACAGTGAAGGTTAAATGGCATAAGAAAGCCATTGAGGTGGAATGAAATCCCACCTCAAACCCCAGCTCCTCACTTACTAGGCATGTGGCTTGATCACTTTATTGAACTTTTCTAACCCCCTGGCCCTATTAAAAAACAGAAGAGTGATGCTTTTTATCTCTGAATGCCTTGAAGGTTGCATTAGTCTCTGCAGAGCAAGCACTTATCAACTGCCTAGTATACACAGGTAATGTTGTCTACTCTTTTAATATTATTTTCTACTTCTACCAGTATTCTCAGAAATAGAAATAATATGCCAAATGATTCTGACTCTAGTGTAATTTCTGCATTCAAAGGTACTTTAGTTCTTCAAACTCATGAAATCAGTTCTTAGTCCCTCTATGTGTAAATACAATTTAAGATTAATAGTTGTTACTTTCTATTACATATGCCCCAAGTCCCAAAGTGCTTTGCACTTTAGATATATTATCTCTAACCTTGATAGCACACAGGAGAAATAATATTCTCCCCCATTTTCAGATGAAGTAGTTAGGAAAATCACTGAACAAATACAGCTAGTCAATTTGATTTCAGGCTACCTCAGAATTAATCCATGAAAGATGCACACACACACATATTATCTATTAGTTGTTCCTTTTAATTCTGACTCTAGCACATAATATACACTCTTGTCACTGACTAAAACACACACTTTCAGGTCATTGCTGGGAACAAAATTGAGAGACACCAGACAAATACAGAAACCAAGAACTCAAAGTTATAGCAAGAATTCACTCTGAAGTTCTAGCCAGTGTGTAAATCCAGTAGGCATAATGGAAGTCTGCCAAGGCCCAAGATCCAAGCTAGCAGACGGAATCTGAAGGGGCAGCAGAAACCTTGCATAAGCTACTGCAGGCTCTGTGCACCCCAGGGCACCCAAGACTCCCCCTCTATGTCTTCTTGGTGACACCAACAGCTGAATGGGGGCCTTTGTGGAGCCTCAGTTGAGGAGGCAGGTGAAAAGGCTTGGCCTACTAACACTACTACAGCATGTTAGAAAACTGGGTCAGGAAGGCCCCTGGCAGAGCTTCATTAATCATTAGTATGAGAACAGGGTGCCAAGCAGCTAGAGGAGGAAGTAAAAGAACACGGTAGGAACCAGTCAGGACATCTGGATCAGCTGTCCCAGTGTGGTCCCTGACTGGCTGTAAAACCACATGCCAGTCCCTTCACCTTAAAATGAAGGGGTCAGAGCAGATCACTGGTTTTCAAGCTGTGCGCCTCAGACCTCTGGGTCTCCAATACTGCCCTACACACCTGGTGGGGGCGGAATGGTGGGGAGGAGGCAGGTCCTGCCTAGCAACACACTTCCTTTTATTTCTTCTGAGCCTTGAACCTTGAAGACACCTTTAATTCTAATAGTTTATGCAGTTTAACAAATACTTAGTAAGCTACTTCTAGGTTCAGAGCCTTGCAGAAGGTTCTGATGGGGACAAAGCTGAGTCAAACTCAGTCACAGAATTATGAATTCACAGATTCTCCCCTGTGGGGAAGGATTCCAGCAGTGTACTGCTTCAGGATTCCTCTCAGGTTTCACGACACCCCAGGGCCCAATGTTCTGATGCAAAATTGAGGAGGAGGAGGAGGAGGAGAGGAGAGGGAGAGGAAGATTCCCCATATAGCAGGTGAATCTTTCCTGCCTCCAAGAGATTGACTTGTGAGTCACCTGGAAGCTAATAATATTCCAGTCCTGCAACAGTCTCCCTGTGGTTGGGTGTGTCCTATGGCCAATTGTGAGCACTGTATGCCCTATTGCTTTGTGCCCTACTTAAAATCAGGGCATCTGCTCTGTCTTTTGGGAATTGCTACAAGTCTCCTGCTAGGAATTGCTCAAGGCCTTTTCCCACAGCAAAAGGGGAAAAGTTGAAATCACTGCCTCATAATTTATTATGCCTAGATTGTAACTCTAGCGTCTAAGGTTCACAAAGAAAAGAGGGAGTTTGGGTTTCTATTGGTTTTCCCCCTGGGATTTGAAATATATCACAATTGCATGAGATATGGAAAAATGCATTTAGAAATGAATTTTAAAAAATCAATGTGGCATATGGCCATAATATTCCTAAGTAAAGTCATACAAGTTTCTGTTCCAATAAGGATACACTTTGGGGCTTTTATTTCCTCCTTCTCACCAGCTTATCATGAATTTATCAATATGCTTTTTTACTACTGCCCCTCAACTTGAGTAGTTATAATGAGGTAATGGGCATTTGTTCTTGTATCTAAATTTCCACATTTCAGCTTCAGAGTTGTAAGAATGCATTTTTGTATTGATCCTTAGCACTGTTTATAGTTCAAGAGAGCGCTGAACTCTGAAATATATGCACAGTAAATTTAATTAATATCCATATGTTCATATACATAGATTTCATTAAATGACCCAGTGGATATTGAGGAACAACATTCCCCAATATGTTAGTATGAACATATTGTTGTTCATATATCTAATATGAATATCTAATTTAATTCATATTAAATTGAAATTTTATTTTATTTTAAAAGAGGAAAAGAAAAACTAAAAAAAAATTGTCTTTGCAGAGAAAAGGCTAGAAACCAAGGTGGTGGTATCCTAATGAGCTGAGGGCAGAGATTACATTTCTTTTTCCTTCCTAACTCCAGCTCTTAATATCTTTTATTTTATTTTTTGTACCAGGAATTGAACCCAGGAGTGCTTAACCACTGAACAACATCCCCAACTCTTTTTCTATGTTTTATTTTGAGACAGGGTTTCACTAAGTTGCTTAGGGTCTTGCTACATTGCTGAGGCTGGCTTTGAACTTGCAACCCTCCTGACTCAGCCTCCCAACCTACTGAGATTACAGGTGTGCACTATCATTCCCAGCTCCAACTTTTGATATCTTGACAAGTTGATATTTAGGAATTGCCAAATTAAGGTTTGACAGACAATGATCATCAGCAAGATAGTAAATAGTAAACCATGGGCACACTGCACTCATTAAAGGAGACCTTTGGGCAAAATATTTAGCAAGTTTTCTTTTGTACTTACATATTTTATTTGAATGGTTGGTTGAATGATTGAGATATAAATTCTACCACATCTCTACTAACGAGGCCTACGTATTGTCCCTGGTTAGGGAAGAGAGGCAGAAATGTAGCATGACTGGCTTATTAATAAACCAGCAATAAGGGGAAGAAGTTGGCTTTCTGGAAAAACTTGAGAAGGGAGGAACCCGAAGGACCTAAGATATTTAATCAGGTTCAACTAACTGTAGCTAAACATTTAGCTGTCCGGTGGGCAGGATATCTTTGTTCTTCCAGGTCCTCTCAGTCCACCCAAGCTGACAGACTGATGGTTAGGGAGCTTGCTCTCTCAGTGTAAACCAAAGCCTATAAGCATCATTTAGAGAAGCCAGGCCCACCCAGAACAAGAGTTAGTGCTGACTATTTTAGCTCATAACAAAACATCATTTGCTGACTTCAAGAATGTAAAAAGAAGTCATGCTTCCTAGCCCAGCTATAAGCAGCAAATTAGTCTAAAACCAGCAGGTTTTCTGAAACGTGAGAGAGAGGCACTTATTGTTAACTTCTGATGCAGATGTCAGCTTGGAGTTAGAAATCTGTGTGGTTATGAAAATGAGGTCCCATCCATCACCTGCTCTACAATGGACTGTTGTCATATCTCTGGGCCTGTATGGCCCTTGATGCATGATGTAAAAGACATATAAAAAGCATTTCCTAGGAGAATTCTCCTAGCAATCTGACCAATGGAAATGGATCTTGGAAGCAGCCTGATCTCACTGGAAACAAGTGAACATATATGTGCATATGCCTACATGGATAATTATTCCCTCAGATTCTGCCCTTTCCTGGAGACAGAGACTAGGAAAAGCTTCACAAACATCCTGCTAGGAAACCTTTCTGTCTTTCATGTTTAGACTCCTTTCAGCACCACACTGCCAGAGAAGCCAGGGAGGGGTTCACCCAGACAATGAGGTTTTTCATTGAGGATTTGGGGTGTATCAATTTTCTAGGCGATGTATCAATTTTCTAAAACTCAAAATGTTTGCGGAAGTCCATAGCAATCAGAATCTTGAAAATATTTCTGGCCTGTTTGTGTTCAATAATGCCAGCTACTTCTCAGCCATTCTGAGACCACAGGGATCTCCTTGAAACTGCTGCTGTCATCCAACATGTACCCCTCTTGTCTTAACAGAGGCATGAGCCAGACTCTCAGAGATTTCTGGCACTTTAGAGCCACTTGACTCTCTTGCCTACTTCCTGCCCTTCCTCCAAACAGAAGATGGCTTTATCAGAGAAAAGTAAGACTAGCAAAGAGGACAAAAACGAAATTAGGAAGGAAGAAAAGATGGGCCATCCACATCTATTAATGAATTCATACATTCATTCCACAAATGGTTATGGAAACTTAGCATTTTCCAAAGACTGTGCCAGGGACTGAGATATAGATGAATTGGAAACAGCTTGACTTTTGAGAATAGAAACTGTCTAGTGGGACAAACATAAAATGGTGGCATTATATAACATGTTAATTTATTAATGCATATATACCATGGGGAGTTATAAGAACATAGAGGATGGCACCAAACCTAGACTTGAGGACATCATCCATATAGATAGTGCTCTTATTTCTTTGAATCCAATGAGGTAAGTCACTCACAAAGCAAATGTAGAGACTGACTTTTCCTCTGGGAAATGAAAGACCATGGGGGATTTTGTGCAGAGAAGTGTCATGATCTGAATTACCTTTGGTGTATCACTCAAGTTGCTACACATGTTGAAAATAGGCTTTGGGGAAGTTTCAGGGTAGAAGCAGGGAGACCAGTTAGGAGACTATTGCAAACAAGACTTTGATCAGGTGGTGGCAGCAGAGGTGGTGAGAAGGGATTGAGTGCTGGGTGTATTTTGAGAATAGAGTCAACAAGATTTCATGACAGATTGGATGTGGGAAGTGAGCAAGAATCAAGGATGACACCAAGGTTTTTGGTCCAAGCAAATGGAAAAATGGAATTCCTGTTATCTGAACTAGGGAAGAATTTGGGAGGAGCAGTTGATAGAGAAGACTAGAAGTCAAATTTTAGACAAATTATAGTCAAAAAGCAGCATATTGATGTTTAAAATTCCTTAAGTGGAACCATTTCACATGATCATAAGACCCAGGGTGTAACCCTGGGGGTGGATGTCTGGAGTGGAATAAAGTGAAGTCATTATAATTAGGGAATTTACAAGTCTCAAGGTTGAAAGGTTAATGAAATCTCCTGGGATGGCCTCCTAAGATGGTGGCCCCGGCAGGAGAAGATGGGCCAGTTCTTATGATACAGAATTTAAATATAAATAACTAAAAGTCACACTAATATTAGTTTGAGGTGCAAAAGAATTTGAATTAGTTTCACACTGACTCAGACATCAGAAATGGGAAAAACAGCAAAAAGATCAGATTTGTGAAAAGACATCAGATAACATGATAAGACTGTTCGGAGTTTTATATGAGATAGATTTATCATCTTATTATACCATAGATCAAAAGCAGTGGGTTGAAAAAGAATCATAATTTAAATCCTAATTATTTTACTAAAAAGTCTAAGGACATTCATATTTGGTTTGGGATATGTTAAAGCTCAGTGACACCACTTACATCAACACATGTAGCATTTTAGAAAGCGCATGCGCATCCTATGACATCTTAGGAAAGTTTTCAATTAGTTCTGCCCCAATCTTAGGCCATATTTCTAAACCCAAAAATTTCACATATACTGTCTCCAAATTCCAAAACCAAATCTTTGATAAAGATTTTTAAAACATCATACCCGTGAGTTGGTGGATGCCACTTAAGCGTCAGAATTCATTAGACTATTGAAATGATATTTCAGGATTATACAAGTTTGGCAGATGTAGACAGATATTTTTCTATAGACATCTATAGGTATTTATCTACAGACTCAGAGTCCTTACTTGAAAATAGAAAAATCAAAAAAACTCTTGCCTTACACTTTGAGACAATAAATTAAAAAAAAGAGAGAGAGATAATGAGACAGCTGTAATATCTTTTTTTAAAAATTCCACTTTGTTTCAGACTGCCAGTCATAAACGGAACACAGTAATATAGATGGCACTGGCTATTTAAAATTAAGTATATAATATTTAAATCTTCCGACTTTGTGGAAATTGTGTGTTTGTGACCCAATTAAACTATTCAGCTATGTAGGCTGAATAGTTCAATAGAAAAAATATAAATGACATTGATGATTGAATTCCTATCAGTGTGGCAGTCATTCCCCAGACATAATTCACCTGCTGAATTAGAGATGATTCACCTTTAAGTGGCTTTACAGGTGTTCACTAGGCCAAACAAAATAGGAAAATCATCTTCTATTTACTTTTTCTTTTCTGAGGCAAGTTTTCAGTAAAATTGTTCAGAAGAAAAGCCTGAAAAAAATATGTATATAAGTCTATACTATGTCTGTTTGGACAATGAATTTGCACCAGTGTCTGAGATATGAACGCTATGTAATGTCTGTTTCATCAAAACTAACTAAATTGAGTTCCTCTTAACTAGATCAGAAAAGGGAAGAATTCTAAATCAAGATTCCATGCAGTACTGAATCACTCAAAGGACATGGAATTGTGGTATTCAAATAAACTAGGGGCAGAGAAGAATAAAGTGAGAAACCTATCTATGAGTGACCTAGATGAAACAGATGTGTGGCTGTAAGATCCAGGCAGGTGCTTGGTAAGGAAGTCACCATGATATATCCATGGCTTATGTGCAGGAGCATTTGAGAAACAGGGGCTGCAAAGGGCAGGGGTGGTCTTGGGTATTGGTCTTGCACAAGTGCCCCCCACTGGCTATATCACTGCTCAAGCTTCCAAGTGGTCATCCCCAGGGCAGCAGTGTCTTCTGCTCTAAGTCAGTGTCAACATGAGTCTTTCTAATGTAGTACTTTTCTTAAAGAATGCTTTGCGAAAATGCTGGTTAACACTATTCCTATTTATTCCTATATACCACATCTTTCTCCTTCTCTCTTAGACAAAGAAACTAGGGAAGGTCACTCTCCCTAAGTCCACAACTGGAAAACGGAGACAGAGGAGACAGATCTGAGTGAGCAAAGTGTTTAGGTAGGATAGGGCTAGATCTTAAATTGGATATGGGAGGCTTAAGGTAAATGACAGAAGAATGAAGAATGTTCTTTTAGATGTCTTTTTGATGAACATCTTTTAGATGTTCTTTTAGATGTCTTTTTGATGAACATCTTTTAGATGTTCTTTTGGGGGGGGGCAGTATTGGGGGTCAAACCCAGGGCCTCATCTATGCTAGGAGATTGCTCAACCACTGAGCTACTCCCCAATTACATGTCACTCTTGCTAAGTGATAAAGGTGGTATTTTAGGAAAATAAGTCTGAAAGTAAGGTACGTGGTGTACTAGGTCAGGAAAAATTACTGTTGCAGACAGCAGAAAGTTACATGAAAAATCCAAAAATTAATATTTTTGCATCACCTTAGAATTTAGAGTTTCGGCCTGTATTTCATTTGGGCCCCACAGTGTCTTGTGGTGTATGAAAGCTGGTGTTATCTTCATTTCATGGAAGAGGAAACAGAGGCCTAGAGTAGTTCAGTGACAACCTCAAGGTCACACAGCTGTGCATGCAGAGCCAGCATCCCCACCTGTCACACCTGATTCCAGTTCCTGTCTCTCACATGCCTGTATCCTGGATAAATGCAGTAACAGGAATGGAGATGAGGAGAAACTCAGGGAAAGACTTTGACATAAGAAGGGAAAGAACTTGGTGATTGAGCATAGGTGATAAAGAAACAGAAGAAGAAAAAGCTGATCCCCAGGTTACTAAAACATGGACAGTGGTGAGATTATAGTACTGTCCCTAATGTTGGTGACATGCCTACAGTGTGCCAGCCCCTGTGCCACGCACTTTGCAATAGTGCTTCACAACTCTTAAAGAGTGGTATTATTATTATCCCCATTTTACAAGGGTATACATGAAAGTCGTTCTCACTTTTTGAGATAGAGAAATAAAACAACATTTTTACTGCAAAACAATGTTAAGCTCAACTGAATTGATTGGACTGTGGTGACGGGGCTGAGTTTCAGGGTGAGGGTTTGGCGTTCTTGTGTGTGTGTATGTATTAAGATGCCAGCCATCTGGCACGTGGTGATCATGACACTGGCAAATGCAGCACTGCTGGACTGCTTGTCAGATGCTTCCAAGTACTTTGCCTGTCATCAAAATATGCTGCACTGAATGGCTATTATAAAAAAATAATAATAACAAATGGTGGTGAGGATGTGGGAAAAAAAGGAACCCTTACACCCTATTGGTGGGGTGTAAATTAGTGGAGCCACTGTGGAAAACTGTATGAAGGTTTCTCAAAAAAAAAAAAAAACTAGTAATAGTATAATAATAGCACTACCACATGATCCAACTTTCCCACTGCTGGGTATGTACCCCAAGGAAATGAAGTCAGCATATTATAGTGATACCTGCATACCCACATTTATTGCTGCAGCACTATTTACAATAACCAAGTTATGGAATCGACTTAGTACCCATCAATGGATGAATGGATAAAGTAAGTATATATCAATGGAGAATTATTCGGCCATAAAGAAGAATGAAATCATGTCATTGATTCATTGCTGGAAAATGGATGGAACTGGGGGTCCTCACGTTAAAAAAAAAAAAAAAAAACAAGGCACAGAAAAACAAGTCCTGTTTTCTCTCATATGTGGAAATTTAAAAAACAAAATAAAATAAAACCCTGAAAGTAGAAGAGGGTTCATTAAGGAGTAAAAAGAGAACAGGGGGTTGGGTGAGGTCGGTTGGGGGAAGAAGGAGGATAATAGGGAGGTTAGATATGATCAAAGCATGATATATATATATATGGAAATGTCACAGTCAAACCCATTAATCTGTATAATTTAAAGTGTGTAAACAATTATAAAAAAGAATTAAAAATAAATAAAATAGTCTGCATTAAGTGGATGGTTTTACCTTGGTCCTGGCCTTTAAGCCACTCAATCACACAACTTAGGGACAGGAAAGAATGTCTTCCTCCTCAACTATTATTTAAAATAAACATATAAAGTGGGGCGTGGTGGCACATGTGTGTAATTCCTGCTAATCAAGAGGCTGAGGCAGGAGTATCACATGTTTGAGGGCAGCTGAGGCAATTTAGCAAGACCCTATCTCAAAATAAAATATAAAGAACTGGGGGTATAGCTCAGTACCTGCCTATCATGTGCAAAGTCCTGGGTTCACTCCCCAGTACCACAAAAAACAAACAAAAAAAACTACACACACACACACACACACATATATATACACACACACACACATATGTCTCCAGTAATTATCAAATGATTCTTATTAAATTTATGTAGAACACACTATTTAGACTAAAATGCTTAAATACAATTACATTCCTTCTTGTTACTTGTTCAGTGTATTGTTATCAGTCACTATTCAGGAAGCTTGATTTTCTCTTGGTTTTCCCCAGTTCACTGCCTGAATCTCTGCTGATGCTGAGACTGTCTGAGACCCTTATTGTCCACATCTCACTCTAATTGTCCAACTGCTCTATAACCTCATTGAAAACTACTTGGAGAAAAGATCCTGCCCTAATTTCCTGCTTTTCATCCCTACTGCCTCTTCTCCATCAGGTAGAGAAAGGAGAAAATTTACATATCAATTAAAATACATAGAGTATACAAAGTATCCCAAACCTCTTTTCAGATAGAAGTTTATCTTACAGCTCATTTCTAAAAGCTCCAAGCGGTCTCTCTGGGTATCTACCTGCTAGTTATTTATTCACTCAGCTGTATACAGTAGTCCCTTAGCAACTCTAAACTTCATGGATACCTTCCTAACTCTTGTCTGCTGCCTCCTGAGTGTAGGTAGTCAGTCTTCTTTGCAAGAAGTGCCAGAATTTAGTTCTCTTTGAAAATAAATTTAAATACGCCATAAGTGTCACAGGGCAGGGAAGTAGTTTCTTCCTAGTGGGGGCCCTCACTCTGGGGCTACATTGGAGATTATGCCAGGGAGAAAGCTTTGATCTTGGAGACCTTTGGCCATAATTTGATAATTATGGGTCATAACTTCAGGTGTCTTTCTTCCTAAACCCATCTAGGATTGTGAAGATGTCCAGTCCCAATCTGAACATTGTGACCTTACTGGGCAGTTGTCTGACTTACAGTAGCGCTTACCTCTTTGGGATTCAAGATGTTTTTGTGGGGAGCTCAATGGAAACTCTCATTCAGGTAGGTGACATTTTGAAATTCTGTTTAGAATATAATATCAAAACTTTGATAAGCTTTTACATCAACTTCTCCCAAGAGTGGTGGTTCCTTATATCCCTGGTTTGGGCATTTTCACAGGCGATCTCTGACACACTCAGCTACTGAGGTCCATCTTGGACCCAGTGCCCTCTGTGAACCAGAGGCTTTGCAGATCAGAATGCATGGAGAACTGATGAAGGTTCCCGTCCTGACTTTTGCTTCTTTACCCTTCCACCTGTAGATAAGACTGTCCATGCTGTGCATTGGGACCTCCCTTGTGTTTGGCCCTATTCTGGGGAAGAGCTGGCGACTCTACAAGGTGTTTACCCAGAGAGTCCCGGACAAGAGAGTGGTGAGTTGGCAGCAAGCACACAATGCTGGATTGCAGGCCGCAGTTCCACGTGGATTAAATGCTAGAGAAACTTGTGCGGGTCAGTGGGCCTTACCCCTTTTAGGATGATCTGAAGTTCTTGTTCCTCACTTCAAACGTTTGACTCAGGTGACCTCAAAAAACCCCAGGTCTGGAAGGCTGTGAACCAGTACTATTAGGAGATACGTCTTGGAACACAGGCTCTGCTTCATGCACACCCACTCCAGGCCCTACAGAGATCTGTGAGCAAGCCAATACTGGCACAGGTGTGAGGGAGAACATGATGCTCAGAGAGACTGTTGCTTGGCACAGGTGTGAATTGGAAGTGGAGGGAGGACAGATGATTACAGAGAAACTATAGCAAGTGAGCAGAGCTATTTTCCTCCCTAGAGCCCAGTTCTTTTCTATGTAGAAGGAAATTCTTTAAATGAGAAGGATGTGGCTAGAGCAATGAGCAAGAAAGAAGATGCCCATGCAGCAGATAGAAGCAACCCTGGGACAGTGTTAAAGCAGATCACCTGCATGTCCCTGGCATCAACGCAGTCAACATTCCTCCATTTTCCCCTAGAGCACTGAGCAGACCTCAAACCTGACCATCACCCTCTTTGGCTAGAGGTTCTTTCCAGACCTAATATATAATTCAGCTGGAGTCTACTTCTCTGGAATGATGAGACTTTTTTGCAAACATTATCGAATCATGATGAATATTTATCAAAAGCTCAGCTGTGAGTAACCACACAGATGAAGAAGATTGCCCAAAAGGACAAAAAGTTCAGCCATCCCTCTAGAACACTGATTCCTTTTCCAAAAATAGCTTTTTTTTTTTTTTTGAGATAAAAAATTTACAATTTGCACAGATTTTCTCACCCTTTGTGCCCTTTCTTTTAATTTATTTGAGTGTCATTCAATAAGACATCCCTAATTTTGATGAATTCCAATTCACCTATTTGTTCTTTATTTATGGATCAGTTTTCAGTATCATATATAAGAAATATTTGCCTAACTTAAGGGATATAAAGATTGTCCTCCTGTGTTACTTCTAGAAATTTTAGCGTTTTACTTTTACACTTAGGACTGTGATCCATTTTGAGTAAATTTGGAATATGGTGTGATATATAAATCAAAATTCACTTTTTTTGCACATGAATATACAATTGTCCCTGCACCATTTGTTGAAAAGACTGTCCTTTCCTCACTGAACTACCTTTGCATCACTGTTGAAAATCAGTTGCTCAGAGATGTATCAATCTATTTCTAAGACCCTTCCTTTTGTCTCATTGTTGTGCTTTTCTTTTTAAATCTTGACAACAGTACTGTACTACCTCCATTTCTGTGGCTTCCTATTACATCTTAAAAGCAGGGAATGTTTGCTCTCCAATCGTGTTCTTCTCTTTCAATGATGTTTTTGCTAGTCTAGGTTCCTTGAATTTCTGTATGAATTTTTCAATCAGTTTTTCAACCTCAACAAAAATCCTACTAGAACCTTGATTTATGTTGAATCTATAGATCAAATTGTAGAGAATTGATTTCTTAACAGTGTTGGGTCTTTCGACCCACAAAAACAGTATATTTCTCCATTTAGTTTTTTTTTCATTTCAACTCAGCATTTTTTTGTATTTTTCAAAATAGATCTTTCACATCTTTTGCCAGATTTATTCCTAAGTAGTTATATTGTTATGCTATTATACATGTCATTTTTAAAATTCTCCTTTCAGATTGGATTTTGCTACAAGGTATAGCATACAAATAGAATTGATTTTTGTATGTAGCAACTTTGCTAAACTACATATTATTTGTAGCAGCTTTTTTAATAGATTCCATCAGATTTTCTACATAGATGACTCAATTATCTGTGAATAAACTTCTCTTCTCTGATGGCACTGGATAGAAACAACAGTACGTTCTTGAAACAGAGGTGGTAAGGGCAGATATTCCTGAGATAGTCTTATGGGGAAAGCATTCAGCTTTTCAACACTAAGCATGGATGTTAGCTATAGTTTTATTTCAGATGCTATTTATCCAGTTGGAAAATTCTTTTCTAGTCTCCTTTTTCTGAGAATTTTTATCAAGAATTAATGTTAGGTTTTGTCATATGATTTTTCTTTTTTAGATTGTTCAGATAGTAGGTTATACTAAATGATTTGGGATATTAAATTAGCCTTATATTCCTGAGATATATGCCAATTGGCTGTGATGTATTTTCCTTTTTTTTTTAAGTTGAGAAAACAATTTATTGTTTCTAATGTGTATTATCCTCTTTGTGTATTTTATTCATTTTTATAAAAATATCATTTATAATTTGTGCACTTGTGCTTTTAGTGCATATTGCCTATTTTCTTTTCTTATAGTATATTTTTCTAGCTTTGGTATCAAGATAATGCTGACCTTATAGAATGAGTGTTATTGTTTTTATTTTACATATGTTATAAGACCCATACAATTGTTGCTTTTGTTTAAACAATCAATTATCTTTTGAGGTATAAAAATTATAAATATCAGTCATATATTTTTCCACAGTTATCATTTCCAGTGGTCTTAATTTCTTGTATAGCTCCACATTTTCATCTGGTATCATTTTCCTTTTGCTTGAAGGATATCTAACGTTGTAGAGTATGTGTACTAGTAGTGAATTCTTTCAGTTTTTGTATATCTGAAAAAGTCTTTATTTTGCCTTTTTTCTGACATATATATACATATATATATGTGGTATTTATTTATTATTTATATTTTATACCTTTTTCCCCAGTTCTAGAATTGGACCCAAGGCCTTGTGCATGCTAGGCAAGTGTTTCCTCCACTGAGCCACATCCCTAGTCCCTACAAAATATATTTCGTGAGTTCAGATTCTAAATCAGGTTTCGTTTCCCCTCTTTCAGTATCTTGAAGATTCCTCTCCACTATCTGCTCACTTGGCCTTATATCTAATGAGGAGTATCATATCTTCCTTTTCTTTGTTCCTCTACACATAATGGCCCCCAAGCCCGCGCATGCACACACCCACACTGATCATTTTGGGGTGTTTCTATTTATTGTGATTTGAGAAGTTTGTATTAGCCAACTGATTTATTTTATCTCACAAATACCTTAAACCACGTACCTGGTTGTGCTTCTTTCTCTTTTGCTGGTTATGAAAATCTTAGATCCACTCAGTGACTCGGGAGGCTGAGGCAAGAGGATCACCATTCAAAGCCAGCCTCAGTAACTTAGCAAGACCCTAAGCAAACTTAGCGAGAACCTGCCTCAAAATACAAATAAAAAAGGGGTGGGGATGTTTCTCAGTGGGTAAGCACCCCTGGGTTCAATTCCTGCTACAAAAAAAAAAAAAAGGCTTAGGTCATTGACGCCGCGCCTGTGCTTCCCACCTCGGCCTTCATCAGGCTTCTTTTCTCTTCCCTGATATTTTTCAATCTTTTATCCTGTTAGAAGACATGTATTTTTTTCTTAATTTTATTTTTGTGGTTACAAAAGTAATATATTTTCTTCATATTTTCTTCATATTAGGTCATATAATTCATATGTATATGAAGAAAATGTTAGTAATTCCTCTTGTACCCACCCCCAATCTCTCAATTCCACCTGAGTTAATAGTTATTAAGAGTTTGGATGCTAAAACCTCCAGATTTGTCTGTACTCATACAAACATATCTAGAAACAATAGTGTATTTATTTTATAAGACCCCCTTGAATTCTTTGTCAGAAGAGATAGGTTGTAAAAAAGTCAAACAAATGGAAAGGTTTAATGTAATAATTATGATTACCGTGCAAAAGTCATTGTAAATGTTTGATGTCTGTCTCATCTTTGAAGCTCCTTAGGAGGGCTGTCTCTGGAGCTTACCACTCAGAGCATGTAGGACACTCTAGTCCCTGTGTCATGTAGCCAGCAAACAAGAGAACATTTCAATCTTGACTCTTTTGCAGATTATCAAAGACCTGCAGTTGCTGGGGTTGGTGGCGGCCCTGTGATGGCTGATGTGATCTTCTCCTGACATGGGTGCTGACTGATCCCATTCAGTGCCTCCAGATCCTCGGTGTCAGCATGACGGTGAGGGACCCAAACCCTGGGGATCTAATTCCTGATCTGGGCTGGCCTCTGTGGTCACAGGGGTCATTCTCCCAGGATAATTCACTGTGTAGCCATAGTTGCCACAAGAAGAGAAAGGAAAGTGGGGCTGGGGCTGCTATGAGTGTCCTACCCTTTTCTGTAGCCGCATTGCCACTTCCACTGTGCCTCCTGCCCCTGATGCCTTCTCCTGTCATCTATGAGATGTCAGCACACTGGAATCTGCCTGGCAGTTATCTCTGCTTCCACATTTCCATAATGAGAACTTTCAGCTATAGGGTAATTGGCCTTCCCCTAACTGTTGAGAGGAAGAGGTAGTTTTTGAGGTAGTCTTGGAGTCTTCCCTGGTTCACATCCAGTTCTATCAAGTTCACCAGCCATGTGACCTTGGGAAAGTTCTTTAACCTCTCTCTTTTCCTCCAGCCTCATGAGAGGCTAAGGGAATACAGTGGAATCAGTGACACTGCAAGATCTAATGTAAGAATCCAACAGTTTGCAAGTAAAGGGACCACTGATGTGAAATAGTCCTGTAATTTCAACAAGGCCCATTTTAAATAATTGTGGTAGCAGAGCATACAGTTGAATGGTAAGCCCTGCTGCCACCCAGCATCCAGTGTCCAACCCAACTTAACATCTTTCCCTCCAACTCATAGTCACTCTCATTTAGGTTCTAATGGAGTCACCTACATTTTTCCATTTACATACTGAGGGGGAGTTATGCACTCTGGAGGAGTTCATTCTCCAGGATGTTCACAAAGATCTGCTGTGTGATGCTGGTAATTGTGGGTACCCTCAGTCCTGACCCGTGTGTTTTTCCTAGGTGACAGGGAGAGATGTGTCCTGCTCTTTCACCAACACACACTTCTGTGCTTCACGGTACTCTGATGTCTGGATTGCTCTCGTTTTGGGATGCAAGGTTGGTAACTACATCTCAACAAGTCTGTCACCAACAAAATGGATATGAAGAGGAATTATAGGAATTAATGAGGTCCATTAATGATGTCTGTAGAGAGTCTGAATTCAGAGGAGACCTCTGTTGGTGCAAACATCTCAAAGCCATGAGCCTTTTATTTCTCTATTTTTTTTCAGGGGTTAATTTTTCAACTCTTTGGACTCCCTCATTCGTCCTCTCTGAATCATCTGGAATTTGCCCACTGTTTCTCTCATTTCATGGTTTGGTTTTTAAACTGATTTGACAAAACCCATTTTCTCCATAGCTCTCCTGCAAGAAAATTATGAGACAGTCCATCCAGCTTAGTTCACTCTAAGTGCTCCTACTGTGTGTCTGGTATCTTTCTTCAGGACTTGTGTCTTGGTATCCCCTGCCTTTCACCCACCTGACCTTCTTGCTCTTGTTGGATGCAGGTCGGCTCTAAGACAGCAACATCCACAGTGTCCTTTGAGGGGTCTAGGCTGCCTCAAAGTATCTCCCATACATCCAGATCTCCCATCCTTAGACTCTTTTGTCTGTTAGATGGGCAAATGTTTGGGTACTGTTTCCAGAGGGTACAGGAAACCTGTACAGGGCAGTAAAGACAGTTCTCAGAACAGATTAGACTGTTAGCTTCTTTTTAGTTTTGAGGGCAAAGGGCAGACCTGCTTCATTGAACTGGGCAGCCCTGTCTGACATGAGCCTGCCGTTGACTATCTGGACAGGGGGCCTGGGTAGCTAATGGCTGGAGGGAGCATTTTTGTAGCAATAGGTGGCTTTTAAAGGTGAACTTGACCCATTCTACCACCAGGAACAGGCCTCAGCATAGGGGACTGGGACAGTTGCTTTTTAATTACGTGCATATGTTACTTTGATAGAAATATTTATAAAAGAAGACTCCAGAAGGTGAACATCCAAAAAGTTTTCAATCATTCCTAGCCCATAGCAAGATCTCAATAAATGTTAGATATTATTATTATTATTATTATTATTATTATTATTATTATTCCACTGTTCCCTGGACAGTTCTGAGAAACACAGGCCCTCTCCCACTTCCGCAAGCCCCTGTAACAGAATCTACCCTCTCCAGCAGGGAAACCCAGCACTTGCTCATAGCAAAACTATGTGACACCACCTTGACTTGTTTTCTCCATTGCCCTTTATATACTCAGATTTCCATTTCATTTCACGGTACTATTGTTCTGTGGAACAAAGAAAGAAGGGGGAAAGAGTGTTGAGCATCAGGAAACCCCTGAGCCAGACCCCCAGAGGCCAGTCAGTGAGGAGTCAATCTCTACATTAAGTTCCAGGACCCCCCATCTGAGCTGTCAGCTATGGAGTAGGCATCCTTATCAGTGAAGGCAAATGACTGATGGGATCAGTTATGACAACCCAAACAGTAGTCATGGATGTATAGATACTTTATTCATGCCTAATTTCTTTTAGCAAGAATTTTAACCAAATTAAAATGTTTATTAGAAATATATATATTTAACATTTCTTCCTTTTTTTTTTTTTTTTTTTTTTTTTTGATATGGGGCTTGAACTCAGGGCCTCACACATGTGACTCAAGTACTCTACCAGTTTTTTGTTTGAGGTAGGGTCTTGTCAAATTGCCAAGGCTGTCTGGAATTCGCAATCCTCCTGCTTCAGCCTCCCCAGTAGCTGGGATTACTGGTGTGCTCCATTTTGCCTGGCAATATTTGAATATTTTACAATCACAGAATTAATTTCATTCACCTCTGATAAGGTGACTAATGATACCCAATGCCTGACAAATATCACCTAACTGGTATCAGTTACCCAAAAGCCAGGCCTCACTGGTCCCCTAACTTTTGTGTCCCCTGGTCATTGAAGAACTCAGGTGGCTATGTTTAGCCTTCAGCCCCGTTTGGCATTAGAGTTCCAGAAGGCTTCTCTGCCATGCTGATCCCATCCCTCCTGGCATAGCCAGTGCTCCAGAAATATCATAGAGCTGTCCCTGCTGGTGGGGGTTGATTATTTCAGTGTCCCTGGGAGTGTCCTGCAGATACCTAACTTTACTATCATCCTTCTCCTTTTTAATCCCTATGTACCCAGCCCCATCTCATCCCCCATGGCATCCTCATGTCTGTGTTAAAAACAAGGACATCTTCAGCCCAAACACTGGGGTGCTCTGAAAGCCAGGACCGTGACCTTTTCTATGTACCACTACTTCCACCCTAAACCTATTGTCGTACTGCACATAGAGAGGCGAGCATATGTGAATCTGTATGCTATGGATTTTGGATTAAAGCTTTGATCTCTGCATATATAAAGCTCCTTCTGGGAAAAGCAACACTTTAAGGTGCTATGAGTTATTTTGTCTTTAGTACAAGTGAACACTCTGAAAGCAGGTTCCTGTTCAAGGAAAAAGGAAAAAATAGTTTCTTGTGGTGGGGACAGGGAATGTCACAGAGTAGCGAAAAGTGTAGAAGGAGCATCTATTGCCTGTGCCTGCCCCACAGTCTTGCCTAAGTCGCAGCCGGCCTTTGTTCTCTTCTTTTTCCACCCTTCATCTCCCATAAACCCCCACTGGCACAGAGCCACCGCTAGCCTATAGAGATCTTTTGTGTAAATTAGAAAATGCCATCTCTTCTAGGCAGATGCAGTCTTGCAGGTGCAGAGCTTGGCAAGCAGATGGTGTCTTTGGGAAAATTAAAAGAAGAAAAAAAGTCCCTCCCTCTGGGCAGTGCCCTGCTGTGGCACAGGACTTGAGAAGCAGACCACAGGTCGCTTTCAGCTTGCATGTGTCCCTTCAGCTTCATGCAGTGCAAAAACCACACAATGGACGCAGCAGCCCTCCTAGTGCCCATCGCCCTTCTGCAGGGCCCGACCCAGCCACATGAGCTGTCCTGTGCCTTATCCCAGAAGGGTCCTGTCTGATGGCTGACTTTCTGGCCTCTGATAAACTAATTCTCAGTAAAAGAGAGGCAAATAACATTTATTAAGCACCTACTAAGTACAAAGGGATGGGACAGTTTTTCCTATGTGTTTTCTTAGCAAATCTTACATCAACCCTTCAAGGTAGGTATTATTCACCTAATTTTATAGATGGGGACATTTATGGAGACATCCCAACCCTACTGCTCTTTAACATGTTATTCCACTTCTCTGTGCCTCTGGTTCCCCTCTTCTCCTCCAGGGGCTGTTCTTGCTGTATGGTGCCTACCTGGCTGGCCTGACAGACCATGTCAGCTCTCCTCCTGTGAATCAGTCCCTAACCATCATGGTTGGGGTCAACCTCCTGGTACTGGCTGCAGGACTGCTCTTTGTAGTCACCAGATACTTACACTCCTGGCCCAACCTGGTCTTTGGACTCACATCTGGAGGCATCTTTGTTTGCACAACCACAATCAACTGCTTCATCTTCATTCCTCAGGTATGCTCTAGAGCAGATTTTGCAAGGACCTTTCTCTTAAGTCGCTTAGAGTTTCCTCTGAGCATGACAGATTGTTCATTTTGCTTTCTACTGATACCTTTCCATGCCATTTAGTTGGAGAGTCAAAAAGAAGGCAGGACCAGAGGCTTGGGAGGTCGAGGCAGGAGGATTGAGAGTTCAAAGCCAGCCTCAGCAAAAGCAAGGTGCTAAGCAACTCAGTGAGACCCTGTCTCTAAATTAAAAATACAAAATAGGGCTGGGGATGTGGTTCAGTGGTCACATGCCCCTGAGTTTAATCCTGGTACCAAAAAAAGAGTGGGGGGTGGGGGCAACAGGGGCCCCCTCTCTCCTTCCTCCCTAAACTGGGGAGGACAGCTCTGCTTTTGGTCAGCTAGTAGGGCAGGCCAGAGAGACCCATAGCAGTGACAGTGTCTATTCCTTGGTGGCTGCCTGATTCCTGCTTTTACACCCCTGTCTAGTCTGATTCACATCATTCCTAATTTCCCCTTCATCTTGATAACATTAGTTTTTTTTGCTAGTCTGGGAGGGAGAAACAATTCTTTCTACTCAAGAGTGCAGATTCACAGGGAAAAATTAATTTGGAACTTTGTGATTTAAAATGCTTTCCTTTTCTTTTATTAGAGGAAAATCTAGAATGTTCCTCTTCTTTTTACAACAGGGATAAATAAAATGTGGTTTGATATTATGGGGATTAAGAAGCAGAATTATTCAGACAGCAAAGAGGAGAAATGGAGTCAGAGAACAGGAGAAGGCACTCAGAGGCTCAGAATGGAAAGTGAGGTGTGATTGTTCCCACAGTGTACTAGCAGCCCCACACCCACCTATCCAAGCTCAAAAACTCAGCACCAGGCACTTTGCTATTCCCCCCAGTCCTTCTTTTCCTTCCCCTGAGCCCTCCCTCACCCCACTCTTCCCTCAAGTCCCCATTCTGCAGCTTCCAGGTGACTGAAACTACTTCCTCATGAGAGAGCTAACCCATCATTGCAGCATCGGCTGATAGAAGGTTTCAGTGTATTTTTCTAAGAGAAGAGTATACTTTGGGGCATGATGACATGACACAAGCATGAGCCCATTACTCTTCTTCCTGTTTACAAATTCTTATTAAAATATTCAACTTAATCAACAAATATGGAAAAATCAACAGGAGCAGCAGCATTAGAATCCAAGGATGGGTGTTACGTCTGTGTCAGAAATTGGAGCATGTTTGCTGAATCCTCATGTTGTAAGAACTGGCTGGAAGAAGCCATTGAGGGCAGAGACTTATTGTCCGGAATATAGCAGAAATGGGCTCTGAAAAGCAAAGACTGTTCCTCCCTGGAACACCGGGTAAAGGCAACAAGAAGGGGCCTTTTTGGAAGCCTCCCCTTAGGCCCTGTGGTCAACTTTATTGATTGGTAACCTCTTTGCCAACCCTTTCTTCCTTGCATATCTCCACAACATAGGCTGAAAGAACTGAGTGTTTTCTAGGCTCCCTGACAGGTGGAGGTGTTTCTGTGACACTTTGGAACACTAGAGTTTCTGGGAGAGTTCTGAGAAAGTTTTTACTTTCCTAAAAAATGAAGGAGAGAGAGAGAGAGAGAAAGGAAAAAGAGGGAGAGAGAAAGAGAGAGAGAGAGAAAATAAGTAAGGAAGTATGGTTCACATACCCCTTTTATCTTCTTCCTGTTTTGAATGTGATACCTGAAGCAATGGCAGCTGCATTGTAAACATGAGGGAAAGACCAGGAAAATATTTTATAATACTAGAAAAATATAGCTCTTCCCATGTAATACTAGAAATTCAAGGGAAGGGACCTATGAAGGAAACTGCAGTTCACAATTCCTCTCCACCCCACCTCTCACCCCCACCCTCTTGCATCCTAAGCCTTAGCCAAGCGACTTCAGCTTTCTCTGGTTTGCATCCTCAGCACCTGGGACAGTAGTGACTCTAGGTACACTCCCTCTACAGTGAACACAACAAAGCAGGATGACACACAGCTGACGTCTGACTTCCAGGTTTTAACTAAGCAGCGAGCACTTGTTGTGTTGGGGTGGGAGTGAAGATGGAATGAGTGGGGTACAGGAACTGTGTGGATGGAAGGTCTTGGCCTTTCTCTTCTGTCTCCTCCGTGGTTTCCTCCTAGCTTGACCTTCTTTCTCTTATCTCTCTTCTGTTTTCTCTCTCACGTTCTTTCTCCTCTTGAGCTGACCATGATGTGAGACTAAAAATGTATATTTTACAGTCTATTGTATTTGAAGCCTAGGAGATACATTCTTTTCAAAATTTCTTTTCGAAATGTAAAAACGACCGTCCCTAAACTGATTTCCCCCTCTGTCCCTTTGGTAGAAAAAAACGATTCTCCCTGTGAGATGAGCACTGTGTATCCCCAGGACAGTAGGACTGCTGAGTAAACTGGGGGAAATTGCGCGAGGGGGGCTCCACCGACGGCGGGGTGGCGGTTCGCAGTGAGGTGCGACCTCCTGGCCGCCAGCTTCCAGGCCCCTCTGCGATGGGGTGGGGTTTGTGATAGTGAAGCACAGGTGCCCCCGGAGGCCTCTAGGCGGCGCTGGAGAGCCGGTGAAGTGGATGACAAGGAGGCGAGGGGACCAAGCAGCCTTCTACAAGGGCACTCAGGAAATGCCTAAGTGTTTGTGCCAAGCCCTGAGGTCATCACCAGCGATCAGCCAGACTTTGCTTTTTGTGACCCGAACGTGAACCATCCTCCAACCCTTCATTCCCTGTGAGAGGCAGGCGGGTCCTGAGACAGAACACTGTTTCTCCTCTGGCCCCCACAGTGTTTCACCTGCTCCTCCAAGAGCATACAAGGACTTTCTACTCTGCCTTATAGTTCTGTCTGTGTCCCAGCACTCCTACTAGACTGGAGAGCTTCTTAAAGAAAAGCTTCTTTCATTTATTCACGTATCCATTCAGCCATTTCTTAGTTGCTGGGAACATGCGTGAAATGCATGCCCCCCCCCCCCCTACGGCTAGTGGGGAGCAGGCACGAAAGGAATTAAAATCTTGAGGAAAACTTTACACAGGCTTGAGGAAGAGGAACTCAGTGGTGCCTTCTTAGCAAAGGAGGTGTTTGCAGTCTTGAAGGAACAGTAAGAGTTCTCTGAGCAGATGAGGGAAGAACAGTGTGTGGGTGTCCTTTTAGATGGGATAACACCGACCAAAGGCAGAGAGGTGTGAGACAGAGTATGTTAGGTAGGTATGTTTAGAATACCTAAGTCTGTTGTTTTTGCAGCACAAGTGGAAACAACAGGAGAGTGGCAGGAAGTGAGAGAGGTGCATTTGGTGAGCTTCTGAAAGCCCCAGCGGTAACCTGTTAGAGACTAGACATTTAATGCCCTGGTAGTAGTTTCCTGTTGAGGCTGTAACAAATTACCACAGGCTTAGTGGCTTAAAACAACACAAATGTATTATCTTACAGTTCTGGAGGTCAGAAATCTGAAGTGGGTCTTATTTGGTTAAAAGCAAGGTGTCAGTAGGTCTCATTTCTTCTGGAGTCTCTTAGGGATGATCTGTTTGTTTCCCTGTCTTTTCCAGCTTCTGAGGGCCACCTACATTCTTTGGCTCCTGTGCCTTCTTCTACTTCCTAAGCCAGCAGTATTGTATCTTCAGATATCTCTCTCTCTCTCTCTCTCTCTCTCTCTCTCTCTCTCTCTCTCTCTCTCTTTCTCTCTGCCCACCCAATCCCGTTTCCATTTCCTTCTCTAACTCAGATGCTCCTGCCTCCCTCTTAAAAGGACCCGTGTGGTTACACTGGACTGACCTGGATAATCCAGGATAATCTCTCTATGCAGGATAATCCTTAATCACATTTACAAAGTTCATTTTGCCATGTAAGGCAACATATGCACAGGTTCCATGGATTCAGAGGCAAAAGAGCATCTTTGAGGGGCCATTACTCAGCCTCCCACACCCCCATAGCCTGGAGGCTGAGAAAAACAAGAATATGCCTGTCCTGAAGGAAGCACTTTACAACCTGAGAATTATTTATAGCTAGAATCAAGAAACCCTGAAGGGTCAAGTTTTAAGTGCCAGGGCCTTCACAAATGAGGAATTAAGCAGGGATGCACCCGGCCACTTAAGGAGAGACCAACCCAAAGCCCAGAAGTGCCCTTAAACCCATATTTAGCAGTTCTCTGGCAGCTCTGCAGAGAGGGCTCAGACTCAGAGTGCTGGGGCAAAGAGGGAAAGGCTGTACTGCTAAGGAAAGGGGATGCTGAGAGGGACAGACATCCTGTGGCACTGCCAGGGGCATTGTTTAGAGGCTAACTTTAGGAGGTCTGCTCCATCCACATAAGACCAAAGAGGGGCATTGGCTCCAGTAGCTCCTGAGTCCAGCAGTGAACCACCACTTGGCTCTGAATGAGGGGGCCTTTTGGGAAGGGCAACTGAGAGGGAGGTTCCTGGCCTGACCTAGCACAGGCTACACAGACTCCCTGATACCATGAAGATATGTGCTGAGTCAACACAGGATCCAAGAGGACTTGGGTGAGCAAGTGGTACTGAAATTAAGAATGAAATCTAGGATCCCATCTGAGATTTATGGAATTTGGGTTATGCTCCTTACTCAGAGTTTAATAAATGTTGGTGAGTGACCAAGGAGATCCAAGATTTCCTTTGAGGCTCTCCATAGACTCTTCAGCAGCATTTCTCAAACTAATATGCCAGAGTCCTCAGTGTCCATCACTAGGACACTTGGTTTTGGGGATTCCTGAAGGAAAGAGAAAAGCCCCCACTACTGTGCCTGTCAGTCCACATCATGGGCACTCACATGTAGGCATGTGTCCCAGAGGCTCCAGAGCAGACCCGTTTGTGAATTTTCCATGTCAGCTCCATCCCTATTAAAGGGAACCAGCCCATGCCTCTACAGATTGTTCTTCGGGGCCAGTTTCTGCTGAAGAACTTCCCCTCGAACCCCACAGCTAAAAGTCTGTTTCTAAATCAGTTGAGGGAGCATATGCAGTATGGCATAGTGCCCAAGTTACAACTATGGGTCTGCCACTAGCTTCCTGTGTGAGCTTAGACAAGTCACAATCCTACTGGAATCTTTCCTCATTTGTCAAGGGAAAAATATGACCATGTGTCAGACCTGATGTCCATCATTTTTGTTGACATCTGTGGTTTCCTATCTATTGGAGCCTTGCTCATTGATTAGGATTAGAAGACCACTAACAAGAACTGAGTTCTCAGCAGCAGGGAGCACATCATTACTCAGCAAATAAAAACTAATGAACAGCAGCTACACACAACTAGAAATAGTTTCATTTGAAACATACACTGTTTAGAAGGTTTAACCTCCTAAACTCTGGCTTTAGAATATGGTTCTAGAAGTATACTTCAGCTATGATTTTCTTTGATCAGTTTGGCAATCAGTAGAGAGCACAAGTTATTCATTACTTGTCATCTTCTTCCTTGGGCATTTTTAAACTATATAGTTTTAACATTCTTTATGCTTTCTGACACTCCTGTCTATCCTCCAGAGCAAAGTACATTTTGAGGAGAGAATGGTCTGTGCATATGTGTACATGTGACAGTGTTTATGAGAAAAAGTGAGGGAATGTGTTTCTGGGTGTGTAATTAAATAAATAGCATGTGTTCTTTTTTCTAACAGCTGAAGCAATGGAAGGCATTTGAAGGGGAAAACCAAACAATCAGACACATGGCCAAATATTTCAGCACTCCCAGCAAGAGCTTGCATACCCAGTTTGATGACGAACAGACTTGCCACCTGAGAGGAGAGAAGAGCTCCATGGAGAGGCTCCTCACAGAGGTAAGCTAGCCCTGCCTGGCAGACTCCCTGTAAAGCTCCAGTCGTGCCCGGTGGGCCCTGCGTGCTTTCATGGCCAGCCTCCCCCCCACTTTCTCAAACAGCAAGCAAAACCTCTACATTTCCCAGTGACTTCACAGACAACGAATAGGTGTATATTTAGTCATTTTTATGTGTCAGTCATTGTGCTCAGTGCTGAAGAACAAAACAAACACAGTTCCTACCTTCATGGAGCTCACAGTCTAGTGGAGGAAATGGATATTGATTAAATGAACATGTAATCATAAATTGTGATAAGAATTATGAAGGGAAAATCAGGGTGGTATACAATAATCAGGGTAGTATAGAATAATAGGTGGTAGGGACAAAGGGACCTAATTTAGAGCAGTCAGAAAAGGCTCACTGAAAGTGAACTGAAGTACAAATTGATCAGGCAAAGAGTACAGGGTAAAGCATTCTGAGCAGAGGGAACAGTACTATAAAGGTCCCAAGTTATAGTGGACCTCAGCATCTGTGTGATACATTCTTTCTTTACCTAGAATAGTACCGTCACAGCAAGATCCCACAGGGCCCTTACTGTCTCCTCCAATCATCCTGTAAGCCTAGGAAGTCCAGCCCTGTCTTCACATATGAAAGGGCACTGAAACAAGGGCCTCTGAATGTCACTACAGCACCAAGGGGGGTCAGGCAGCCCCAGCCCTTCTTTCTTCTGTTCTTGAGACAGAGTTGGCCCCTCTCCCAGACAAGTACAGCGTGGGCTTGAGTCAAGCACGTGGAAAAGCTTGAGGGCTGCATTCCTCAGGAAGAAGGCACAGGGCCCAAGGGATTAGTCAGTATTTTGACACTAACTAAATTACATTCCATATTTTTTTCAATACTGAGTATACCTGGGTAGGTGCCACTTGGCAAAATGTACTTTTTCTAATAGGACTGCCCCTTGTTATTAACAGTTCTGGAGAGAATGGTGTGGTGGGGACCTAAGAAGCTCCAGAGGAGGAGGGCAGAACCTGCCCCTCTAGTCTCCCACACCATAACCTCAGCCCTGGACCTTTTCTGCCCACCACAGTAACACTTCCCCATTTACTTACTGTTTATTAAACATTCAGGACATTATTTCAAAGCCAGACTTTCCCCACCTGGAAAGGGAGTAACATTGCCTTTGATGCTCTGTGAAGTCTTCACAGAAGCATTTTTTTCCTCCAACTAAACAGACATTCAGAAACTTGGCTAGAACAACCTGGGTGGTTTTCATTTACAATTAGCTAATGCTGGAATGGCCACGTGGACTTACTCTATAGCCTTGTAGTAATTTGTGATGTACTCTTTGTACCTCTATTGTGTTACCCTCTTTCCCACACAGTGACTGAATCTGCTCTTCCAAAAGGTTGCCATGAGTCCACAGAGGAAGGGCTGGAGTGGATGCAGATACATAGACAGTAAATATCCGGCCTTCCCAGCCTCTGCTATGCCTGCAGTGTCTTTCCAAGAACGGGCCTGAGCAGTCTGCCTTGGGCCCCATGGCAGTCGAGAGAGGGTCTCACATTGGCATCCCCAGTGCTAGCTCTGCATGATGAATAGGTGCAAATAACCTCTGGTAGAACAATGTGCATGCAAACCCTGACTCCAGCCTCCCAGTTGGCAGTTTTCTTCTTATGCAGCCCCCTATGCAACCCTGGTGCCTTTCTCGTACTTTCCCATGATCTGGGCGGTCCATCTTCTCATTCTCACCCCTCTTGTTCTGATGGTCAGGGGTCCCCTGGAAGCTGTTAGGGTCAGTATCTGTCACTCACTGACCACCCAGTCTGTGTGAAGGCAGCAGAGAGAACCTTCCCAGAGCCTGAGGAACCAACCTCCCCTTCATACTCTGCCACACAGGAAACTTGCCTAACCCTTTTCTTCCTAGACCCAGAGAAATGAGAGGTTGGCACCATTGCTTCTTATGGCCTGCACCCTATGTGAAAACACCTGTTGGCCGTTTGCTCCCTCAGTGCACCAAAAGTAATAGTTAATAACCTCATTTAAAAACAGCCGTCACTGTAGGTCAGATTTTGGCGTCATGATGAGTTCTAATTAGTATGCAGCCATGCTGAAGAAAGAGTCCCATTTCCTTTTCTGGAAGAAGGGAAATATACTGTTTACGCTGATGTTTCTAAATCTGTCGCCAGCCAGCTTCAGATGTTTGCTTTACTGGGAGGAGAGTATTCTTCCCAGCCCAAGGTTTAAAGTATTTTTCTGTACTTGAAGAAGTCTTTGCCCAAGGCACAAAAAGGCAGCACTTAGCTTTCACCAGTTGGAGTGACTGTCATCTGCTGATGACTTTTTCTTGACTCCGTGGGGCAATGAAGGCCTCCTGAAGCCACCAGAACAATGCACAGGGTGAGCTTTGGGAAGAGGGGTTGGTGGAGGAAGGAGGGGGTTGGGGTCCCCTGCAGCCATCCCAACCTCCCTCTGTTAGATCCTCAGAGAGATCTGGCACATCCCAGATATCAGGAAGATCCTGAATATTCCCCTGTTACTCATTTGCTCTGCTCCTGCTGAGCCTTGAGTCATCCACACTCATCCAGCTACGCCCAGAGCTCCCCATGCCGCAGTAGGGAGAGAGAACTGTCAGGCAGGTGCTCAGCTGCAGTCCCTTCCGTCTGATTCACCAGTCACTCACTGGTCTTGGCCTCTCTCCTGATGGTAACAAAGTGAACTAAACCATAGGAAACTGGGAGTACCAAAACTGTCAGAAAAACCTCATTCCTGCTTGTACATGGGGAGCGATGGATCTGCCTGGGGAGTTGCTGCTAGATTATTTGTCTATTTTACTTAAGTCACTACCCCTGGAAAGATAATTTCTAAGCAACACTTCCCTGTAAATTTGAGAAGTAGCCCCAGTTGGGTCCATGAGAAATCATACTAGTTATCCTAAAAAAAGGTAATATCCTTTATTTCTAGCGCCTGATAAATGGATGTCCAAATGCTCAGCCTTAGCCTCTACAGAGCACAGCAACAAAGAGGCAGCATTTTGGTCTTCAGAGAAACCCTTCCTAGAACACAACGCTTCCGTTACTGCCTTCCTGAAACCCTTGACCCTGTATCATCTGCCCTAAGACCATCTGTTAAGATCTCATCTGTACTTCTCTGCCTTGGAGCATCAGAATTTTCCAAAGATGGAAAGACAATCCACTGTTGCACCACAGGCAGATGTCCAGAGTGCAGTCACACCCAGTACACCCACTGCTGATCCTCCTCCTACTTCCTGCCCCACAAATTTGGAGACAGAATGGGTACACCTTTGCAGCTGTCATCTGCCAGCACTCCTGGGCACAGCCTGTTTATCCATTAACATTCATGCAACAGGCAGGCAACTCAGTTGCAGAACTTCCCCAGCTTCATTCATCTTCTGAGCACCATTCTATAGTTACTAAATCAAGCTACTAGGGACTTAGGCCTCCTAATTCTTTTTTGTTTGTTCATTCGTTTGTTTGTTTATGTGATGCACATACTGCTTTAGGAGATATTGATGACATTGCCACAAGGTAGCTTTAGCCTCTCACCTGCAGAGGTCCAGCCTGGGGAGGTGGTGACGACACAAAGCCAAGATTCTTCTCATGAGCCTCTCCTGGATCCAGTCAGATTTGGCTCAGGAATCTCCTCTTTTCTCCCTGTTCTTCTCATTTTCCAAGCTGCTTAGCAAGAGGCAAACTACCTATTTCCTCATTTGTACATCCCCTGGAGAGGTGTTTCAGATTCACCTGTCATTTACAAAATTCTGAGAAATCCAGAGTGAAACCATCCCAAACTGAGTAAACTGAGCCTCTTGGTTCTGGGGAAGGTGAGAGGATCCTACGGGGTCGCCTCTCTCCTCACAGTGCCACAGCCTGGAGGATGGGAGGGCAGGTGAAGATCATAGCAACAATAAATCACAGCAGCCTTAATTGAGCACCTTATGTCAGTTACTGTGCTAAGCACTTTGCTCAAATCTCGACTCATTTCTCCTGATGGAGGTACTTTCTTAGACCCAGTACATTGGAAGAATGGGATTTAAACCAAGGTCTTCTGCTGCCACACTTTCTGCACTATAGGAGGCCGTGTAGAACCCTCAGTATCATCTTTGGTTGATGGTTTGCTTTTATTTTACAGAAAAATGCTGTGATTGAAAGCCTGCAGGAACAAGTAAACAATGCCAAAGAGAAGCTGGTGAGGCTGATGTCTGCTGAGTGCACCTATGACTCCTCAGAGTGGGCTGTCCCACCCACCTCTTTCCAGGGCAAGGAGGTCCCAGCTACAGTCTCTGCCAATGATCTCACAGCTCAGAGACCTTCAGAATGTCCCTCTCCCTCTCAGAATGATGTGGACACAGCTGCCCAGGACTTCCAGTGTACTTCAGTGCCCTCCCCACACATGCAGAGCCTTGGGGCATCTGGGAGGGACACCAGGCCCTCCCCAGGCCAAAAGGAAAAGATGCCTGACTTGAAAGACTTTTCTGGTCATCTAGACTTGGGTTGTAGCCAGAAGCCACAGGCTGAGCAAAGACAAAGTCCAGAAAATAGAGACCAGGGACCTGAGGCCCCCAGCCAGAGTCTTGTACTAAGTGGAGGGGCCTCTGGTCTCCAGAGACAAAGGCAGAGCTCAGAGGCTTCCCCAGAGAGACTGCCTAGGGTCAGTTCAGCAGTCAGGGAAAAACTTCAGGAAGTCTTACAAGAACTGGCCCTGGGCCCTGAGGCTCCCTTCTCTGCTTCCCCATCTCGTCCTCTGCAGATCTGGAAAAGCAGTGCTGCCCGCAGCCCCCAGAAGATGCCCCTTTCCAGGGAGCTGGGCTTCAGCCCATATGTGGTGAGGAGGAGGTGGGCAGCTCAGCGGGCCCGCTCACACTTTTCTGGCTCTGTACCCTCCTATGTGAGGCAACAGGCAGATAAGACCGATTCTGGGGCACACAGTAGGCTGAATGTGCAGAGTGGGGACAACCCCCGGCTGTACCTCCAAACTGCTGATTCTAAGTTACTAAGGCTTTCTTCCAGGAATCCTTCACTACTTCCAGATCCTCAAGGGAGACCAGGCCCCCTGGAGGGCAGCAAAGGCCAGACAGAGCTCCAGGGGGCCGAAGAGAGCCACGCAGCCTTTCCTCACCAGCCTTCTGCCTCTGCCCAAGCACAGAGTCCCACTGCCTCACGCCTACCCCACTCACCAGACCTGCCTGAGCAGCAGCAGCTTTGGCCCCCAGGCTTCCCTGGCTGTCCCTTCCTGTCTTCTCAGTGCAACTACCTTGACACTGAGTCCAGCAGCTCAGATGAGTTCTTCTGCCGCTGCCACCGACCCTACTGTGAGATCTGCTTCCAGAGCTCCTCTGATTCCAGTGACAGTGGTACCTCAGACACTGACCCTGAACCTTCTGGAGGGTTGGCATCCTGGGAAAAGCTGTGGGCCCGCTCCAAGCCCATTGTGAACTTCAAAGATGACTTGAAACCCACACTGGTATGAAAATCAGCAGGGGTTAGTCTAGATATAAAGGTCAGTCCAGCTGGAGCCTATAGAAGGAAAGCCAGATCCTGGTTTGGGGAACAGCCAGACCAGTGCCCCGCATCTGACCAGCTCTAACTGTGTTTCAGCTGTGCTCTCTGTTACTTTAAGAACTTCTTGATCATAAAAAGAGAGATATTACCTGTCTTGCTACTACCTCACAGCATTACTGTCAAAGACTCCAGTTGAGTGACTATAGAAGATAACAACCCCTGGAATAAAATTTTTAGTGCTAAATGAGCACATGGAGTTTTCTGTCCATGTCAGCCTGCATTCTACGGAACTCTTAATGTACCAGATAGACGATCGGATGGACAGGAAAATGGAGAGGTTTCTGCAGAACCTAAGCTGTGGACTGTGACTCATCATCTGACCTTTTGGTGGACAGACCTTCCAGGAGAAAAGTCTCCTATGCTGGGCATCCCAGCTACTTGGGAAGCTGAGACAGGAGGATTGCAAGTTCAAGGTCAGCCTGGGCAATTTAGTGAAGACTTCAGGAACTCAATAAGACCCTGTTTCAAAATAAAAATAAAAAGGGCTAGGGATATGGCTCAGTAATAGAGCATCCCTGGGTTCAATCCCCAGTATCAACAAACAAACAAAACCAGGTGACTCTTCTATATCCTTGGTCCTTCCAACCCCGGAGGGATGGGTTTCTTTCCACTGAAGGTTGTAAACAGCACCACCCCTGAATTCCAGCTTTTAATCAGATGCAGCCCAGAGGCCCCAGGTTCCATCTTCCTTTCTGGCATCTCACTCACCATCATCCTCAAGGCAGTCTGGTCTCCATGTGCCCACGGGTGACCCAGATCTCGTTCCTAGGCTAAAATAGTACCTGAGGCCCTGAATGTCTTCTGATCCTAAAGCCCACGCCCTGACTCTCCCAGTGCTGTGGTGTTGTGTGGGGGAAGCATGTTCCAGCAATTTCTTTCGGGACAGGGAGGCCCTGCTGGTCAAGAGGTGCTTTCAATACCATTGGGATTACATGACCACCAAAGATACATAAACCTGGAAACAAAATAGGGACATAGAAAGGAAGAAATGGATGACAAGAAGGCTAGGAAGAAAATAGGTTGTGAACTTTTCGCTTGAGTCTGGCTCAGTTCTTGACAGTATCAAATTTCAGTAATTCCTATGATAATCCTGTGAAGTAGACACTCTTCTTTTTACAAATGGGGAATATGAGACTTAGATAAATGAGGTGATTTCCCCAGTACCATGCTGCTGGAGAATGGCTGCTGGAGAACTGACACACAGCTCCTAGGACTCCAAGTTGTGGATTTCCCTAGGGACACATCTCTTCACTCATTCTTCTGCAAGTGGTAGGTGAGGCTTGTCAGGCAGACAATAAAGCAAGGGTAGTGTGAGAAGCTGAGATGGGCTCACCCCACCGTCCAAAGTAACAAAACTGGGGCTCTCACCTCCCTCCGGAAGCAGGCCTCCACTTCCTCCCTGCTGCAGGGCACACCTGCACCTCCAAGGGAGTCAGAGAGTTGGTAGAGGATGAGTGCCAGGAACTCCTCCACTGCCAAAGCCACAGGGAGAGCACAGCTGGGTTCCCTTTGCTTGATGCTGAACTGGTAGACGTTCGCAGGCCGTGCCCTGCCCCCACACCCACGCAGGCAGCTGTGGGCGTGCGCAGGTTTTCATGAAGGAGTTCGGGCCTCAGAAGGAAATGTTGGGCACTAAATGTCTCACAGATTTGTCACAGACTCTAGGGGCCTGTTGATACCTCGTGACCCTCCTCCCCGCTCCAGATGCTGAACCTCCTGTAGGCCCTCCTGCTAGCATAGCTTCTTTTGTCACCTGCTTTTAAATACATATTTCATAATTTATTCTGTGTGTGGATTTGTAGTTTCTGTGTGTGCTGTTTGTGTGCTGTCAAGTGGTACCTAAATAAAAACAAACAAAAAGGAATGACTCTTAAGGCAAGTCTCCTTTGAAATGGCAGTCCTGGCCAGGGAAGAGGGCCTGGGTAAGACTGAACCACCCAAAGAAGGGGAAATACAGAAGCCCTCAGAGTTGCTGCTAGGTCCCTGTGGTTCCAGTGTGACAGATTCTGTGTGGTGTCCCTGTGTAGCTCCCTTTCCCAGAAGTGCCCCTCCACCCCAGCCCCACCCTGGTGAACAGAGAAAATGTTAGAGACCCTAGACTCCTCCCAACCACTGGGGGTCCTGTGGCTGACTTCACCTCCTTCAGTTCCCCTCTTCCCAGTATGCCACCACTAACAGCCTACTGTGGGTTAGTGTGGAAGCCTAAGTCTCATCCTGGCGATATTTCTAGTCACCTTACTCCAATTGTAGACCCTCAGTCCCACCATCATAGCCATTCCACATCGCCATCCTTCTTCCATCTAAAATTTCTTTCCTCACTTTGTGCACCCTTCAAGACTCAAATGGAGCATACCTTCTCTCTTTGGTCTTTTCTGAGCAATCCCTAATAAGACTGACTGATCCCCTGGTGAAATGAGAAGGATGCTTGAGGGTTCATATTTTGGATTCAACTGCATACAGGCTTCTATTATATCTAGAATGTCTTTGTAAGCTGTGCTAGATCTGACTGAAAAGGCAGAGAGTTCACCCCAAATATTCCTTACTTGTCATTTTGTTCAAAAGTCGTGTACCAACCACCATGCCTGCCTGCTCCAAAATATTGTCTCCAAATCTATTCTTGACTCTACACCACCACCTCTTCTCCTTGCCAGCTCCCTTTCTAAAGCTTTTACCCAAGTCTGGCTAATCCGTGATGAAATTCTTAAAGGGATGAGTGCGCCATGACTTTTGGCACACTCTTGGTTATGCTCTTGAAGAAAGGGCAGTAAATTATGCGAAGGAATTCTGGGGATGTAAACATTGCCTCTGCTGCCGTCATCCAGGCCATGTCTCTGTTGGTCCTAAGTGTAGCATGGAGCCAAGCCTGATTCTGACCCCAGAAGATGTTCTCTGCTGATTGAAAATCTTGGGGTTGATAACAAAGTCTCTCCCTATCTCCTGACCTGTCCCAAGCCCTCTTTCCTTAAAGGATCAACTTGGCCTCTCTGGAGTTCATACAGGAAGAAAAAGCATCAGATGTGGGAGGCATGTCTTTAAAGAAATACATCATTTTGAAAGTGGTAAAAGTTCTTCAGTGTCTGTATTTATTACATTACATTTAGATGTCTCTCCTCCATGGATTGCAAGTTCCTGAAAGCCTTGGGCATGTTTGTCTTCATGCATCTTCATGTTTGTCTCTCCTCTAGAGCAGCCATCAGAGAACTGCCCAAAGTATAAGCCCAGCAAATGTTCAATGAGTGGCTTCCTGTGGAGACAAACAGTTCAAACAAAAGAAAGCAGGGAAACACAGGAGGAAAGACCCTGTTCTGGGGCTGGGATTATAGCTCAGTGATAGAGGCGGATTCAATCCTTAGCACCACATAAAAATAAATAAATAAAATAAAGATATTGTGTTCATCTACAACTAAATATATTGAAAGAAAGAAAAGAAAGAAGGAAGGAAAGAAAGAATGGGAAAGAAAGAATGACCCTGTTCTGGAACTAGAGCTGAACATCAAAGGAAGCAGAGTTCTTTGGGTTCTCTGCCTTCCGCGAGTTCAGAGCATGAAACATCACTAGCAGACTCTGAAGTAACTGACTTCTGAAAGTGATAGTAGTCCAAATCTAGCAGGAGGTCTTCTCCTAAAGATGTCGTCTTCACAGGCTTGCTCCTGGGTAGCAAGCAGTGTTAGCAGGAGGACACCTGTTCATCTTCATCAGTTTCGCCTTCCTCAGCAGTTTCTCCATTCCCTCTCACTGCTACACCTTTCCTAGGAACACTGGGCTTCCTTGAGGGGATCTGATACACTAGTGATATTCAGGAGGCTGACCATCTTCTCTTCAGACTTTGCTCTCCCTTGCCTCTGGTACCCACTTCCTCTCTGAAATGTTCCTGATCTTAGCATCCCCAAACCAAACTGTATTTGAAAAGGAATGCCTTGGATGTTCAGTTCACTATTGAGGGCACAGAGAGACAGGAAATGCTTGTGTCACAAGGCAAACAACCTGTTGCGAGCTTGGCAAATCTGGGTCAGGGTTTCCCAAGACACGTGGGCTTGGGAGAGGCCTAGAAAGAGGTCTGTTTGTGATTAAGAGAAAAGCAAAAGGGTAGAAAAAAGAAGGAAAGGAAGACCATTCCAAAGAATGGAGCAAGACAAGAGGAAGGAGATTCAGGAATGGAGGAAGTTAGGCAAAGAACACAGGGATTCTGCTTGGCTTGGTCAGTAAACAGTTCATGGCAATTGCCTCTCCTATAAAAAAATGTGCTGATTCATTTGTGAATTGAGAGAAAATGAGGCTCACTCCTGCAAAGAAAGGTAGAGATACCCTTCAGAGGCCCTTCTTTAGTGTGTATGTGACTATGGGCTCATTTCTGCAGTTTCCGCACTAGACTGTAAGCTCCTGAGCCTAGAACTTGTTGTAATCATCCTGATGTTCCCTACACCTACTCTGTGCCTAGTGCATGACTGATGCTCAGCAAATTTTTGTCCAAACAAATAAATCCAGGAAGAAAGGAAGGGTATCCAGAATAGTCTTAAAGGTACCTCGTTGAGGCAGCTCACAGAAGGTGGAATGGGAAGTGGTGCTTGAGTGTCTCTCTCTCATCTATTCATGTGAAAGCCTGCAAGTTGCTGATCCACCAAAGCTTAAATTCTCTGTGATATCTAAAACCGTTTTGTTTTTTTTTTTTTTTTTTTTTTTTTTTTTGTCAAGCAGGCATTTTAAATGGGTTTTCTTCTCTATTAATTTTTGGGCAATAATTTTCTATTCTCACTGCAATGCCTGGGCTCAGTCACCCACATGCCTGTGTGGTCTTCAGCAAGTTGTCTAACATTTTTATGACCCAGTTTCCCCACTTGTTAACTGGAAAAATACCACCTACCCCATAAGTTTGCTATGAAGACTAAAGGTAAAATACCTTGAACTGTGCCTGGCACACAACAAGCATTACTAAAGTGTTTGTTTAATAAAAATCAGATGGAAGAGGGAGAGGAAAGATAATGAAAAGGTAGTAGTGAGGATATAATTGAAGCATGTCATGGGCATATATGAAATATCACCATGAACCCCATTAATTTGTATAGTTAATATGTGCCAACAATTAAAATAAAAAATAATAATAAAAGGTAGATAAAATGTCTTAGAAAGGTATCTGGAAAACACAAATTTATATTCCAAAATCTTTGTTTTCTTGCTTTACAGTCAAATTCCTTGTTTGTCTTCAATTTATTTCTGTGGGAACAGATCTAGCCAAGTAAGGATGGCCCTTTGGCTCAGCCCACTTTTTACACAACAGAATTCTCCTAAACTCTTCCCAGTCAAGTGCATTTTCTGTGGGGAGCACATCCACCTATAGGACCCTGGTGGGGCCAAAGGGAATGTGGTTGGAAAGTGAGGAAATCTGATTTTTTTTTTAGGGTAGAGCCAAGAGACATAAATAATTTCCTTTGTAGAGATATTGTACATTTTGCAATAGAAAAAAATGCAAATATACGATACCTGCTGTGTGACACTTAACACTTGTCTCATTTAATGCTCATAACCACACTACAAAGGAGTCATTGTCTCTGTTTCAGAGATGAGGAAATTTTATTTGGGAGAGGTTGGGTAAAGCAGAAAGTCACACAATTGGTTAGAGGCTGAGCCAGAGTTTGCACTGAAATCTAATTTGATTCCTAAGCTCTTTTTGTATTCCCCCAATGCTGGTTCCAGAACATGAGCTACAGGTGTGCTCTTGGAGCAGAGAAGGAGTTTCTACATGGTGGGGCAGGGGCCAAAGCTAAGGTTCTCTTAAGACACCAAGTTCTCCCTGAGGAAAGCAAGCTGGGCTGGTTCTGGAGGTCTATTGCAAAACACTCTGTGCTGAGTCATTGAATCAGCATCCTGGAGGTTGGAAAGCAGCTTTCTGAAGCTACCTGGTCCTTTCCACCCACTTCAGGAAGTTCAATGCTGAATAGGCATGATACCGAAAACAAACAAGCTACTTGTTTAAAAATACCACAGCCAGTCACCCAACCTGAACATTTTTTCCTCAAGCATTGGCACAAAAAGAATGTTGGAGGAGACTCAGAAGACCCCTTGACAGACAACTAGAAAGAGTGCAGATCTCAGATCTGCTGAGCCTGGGGTAAAGGCACAGAATTTATTTTCCGTTCACGCCCCCACTTTGCTAAAAAACCTTCCTTGCTCCCCACTTCCTGCAGGTCTGATCTCACTGGCTTGACATTTGAAGACCGGCTTATGGAGCTTGGCCCTTGGTCGTGCTCCACTCACCTGCAACTCTCGGCTCCTGACAAGTGGGTGTGCTGTTTGTTTCCAGATCACACCTGGTCCAGTTCAGGCTCTGCACTTCTGCTCACAGGAGCCCCTCTCCTTATCAAACTACCAGCCTCAAATGGCCTTTCCCTCCTCTGATCAGCTCTAGCTGTCCTCAGATTTATTAATTAGGCATATGCTTCCTGATAGGTTCCCTGATATATTTATCCCCTTTATTGTTAACTTTTCGCATGCTCATAACTTGTCCCTCCAAATAGATTATCATGGGCTGATTGACAAAAACCATGTTTATTTTTCTCATTGCTTCTCCACACTATCTTACACAATGCCTGATTCCCAGTAGATCTCAATCAAGATTTTCAGGTTCATTCTGAAAATGGGCCAAGTCTCTTTTTGCTCCCATCTTTCTGTTTGCACCTAGACTATCCTAAGCAGATAAAAAGGAATTTGGTGTTCTTGATACCAGTGTTGGAAAATGGGATTGGGTCCTGGTTTCCCCAGTGTTGAAGATGAAACACCTGAGAAATGCCGAGGTAAAGCACAGAAAGCAAGTTTTACTTAAGAGAGGGACAGAAAGAAATTTCTCCAGAGAGAAGGCAGCCCAGAGAGGGTGCCCATGGGAGAGATGTGTCTTGCTTTTTAATAGATCCCAGAATCCCCCACCTTCTCTTTCTTTTTCCTTCAGTGTATGTGCTTCCGGGCAGGAAGGAGCAGCCCAGACGGCAGTTGCTCGTGTTGGGAAGTGTGATTCCCAGGTTAGCAGCCCGTTGAGCAGGGAAGTATGAGATGGAGGTGTTAGCAACCTATTTCCTTTTCTTCCATAATCAGCCTTCATCTTTCCCACTTGATCATTTACTATCCACACTGACTACCTGGCCTTCACCCCTGTCTCACTACTTTCTCTCAGATTGTACCTGGAGTATAGCATTTCAGAGAATCTCTGCTCCCTCATTGGAAAGGAGGGAAATGAACATTTGCCAAGAGCCCACTGTGTGCCAGACATTGTGACAGGGACTTGCACATACTACTTGTAAGGGATCCCACGGAAACCACGCCAGACACGGGAAATCACATAAGCAAACAGAGTGTCTCCCTGCAGGGTAAGAGAGAAAATGAGAGGAAAAGAAAGGGAACGAGAAAGGGTGCGCACTAGAGAGAGTGTGAAAGCCAGGAGGATAGAGAAAGTGAGGAGGAGAGACAGAAGGATGAGAAAAGATGGCGGGGTAGCTACAGTAAAGCAATTGAATTCTGCTGGGCTAACAGGGGACCAATATTGGAGAAGGATACTTGCAAGCTGACTGATGAACCAATAGCTAGCTAGGATGTTCACAGATTGACAGATTGACAGTGGTTGGGAGGTGGGGAAAATGGCTGCACCGGGAGCAGCTTTGTACATTACAATACTGGAAGAAATTAAGCTAACAGGACCCAGGTAGGAAGGTCCGTGTCTTAGTTTGTTTTGTGCTGCTATAATAGAGTCAGAGACTGGATAATTTATTAATTTATAAAGAATAGATATGTACTTCTTACAGTTTCAGAGAGTGGGAAATCCAAGATAAAGGTGCAGGCAGTTTCCGTGTGAGCTGCATCCTCTGGAGGGGGAGGACAGCTGTCTCCTCACATGGCAGAAGCAGAAGGGCAAGCCAAACACTGTGTGAAGCCTCTATTATAAGGTCCTAATTATATTCACAAGGGAGGGACCCTCATAGCCTAAGCACCTCTTAAAGTCACCACCTCTTAATGCCATCACATGGGTAACACCTGAATTTTGGAGGGGATATATTTCAACCATAGCAGTCCCTAAAATCCTGGACCTGGTTTTCTCAACATCCTTGAACAACAATGAACACCTCTCTGGATGGTGTCTGTAAGCAAAAATAACCAACAAGGTTTGGCCACCATTATGAAAACACAAATAACTGGGACAGAAGCAGACCTCAGACAGATCAGCAAGCTTTCCTTTATTCTGCAGTGGAGTCCGTCAGTCAGGCACTGGGCGGGGGACTCATTTTGGGATAGAAAAATGACTGCTGGTTACAGAGGGGCTCTGAGTTTTATAGTTTACAATGAGGGTGAATTAATCATTGGAGACCGAAGCAGAATGTGTCAGTCTGGTAGTCAGGAAAAAAGTTGTAAAAAGTTCGAAACTCATTGTCTCTGGGAAAAGCTCAGAACTCAGTGTTCACGGCTTATCTTCTTCCTCTGGGACCCACTGTTACCCAGAGCTTCACTATTTGCCTTTCTCCTTCCAGGACTCATCTGCAATGGGAAAGTGTAGGGTCCAGCGTTTCAATATCCGCCTCCTCCCTTCAGGACCCACTGTGGTTGGGAAGGGATGAAAGTTTGCTTCTGGTGGAGATGCTGGGGGAAACCTGGGAAGAGATGAAAGTTTGCTTTTTTCCCCTCAGGGCCCAGGGGCCCATTGTTACTAGCAAAGGCTTTACAGGGAGAGGTTTATTGATTGCTTTCCTCCTCCCTCTTCCTCCAGGTCCATGAACAGTTACAGGAAGGTGAAGGTACCAAGAAAGATAAAGGCCTGGTTAATCCTGCGGTTATTGCTACTGCTCCTTCTATAAAATAGAGTAAAAAGTTGGAAATAGGACACAGATTCATCCCACATTCTTCTGATTTCACAAGCAAAAACTTTTACCCTCAGGAAAAGGAAGCCATACCAGTGGAATGCAGCCAGATGTCCCATTTCCAGCAGTTCCCCTTGTCACTCCAGAGTGGCAGCACCCCATGCTTTGGCTGGAATGACCTGGGCCTTGTGGTCAGAAGCCACTGTTGTCACTGGGGTCCTAAAAGGATTTCTTCCTGCTAAAGGACTGAGTGAAGTTCCTCGGACAGCTGGGTCAAGTTAGGGTCTTGATATTAATATTTTTAAAGATTCCAAGGTGATGTTAATGTGCAGTCAGAGTTGAGAACTGAGCTTTGGCTCAGACCTCCAGGCTTTTGGTTTTGTCTGCCATCTCCAGACCTTGCCCAACCCTGGCCTGCAGCAGTCCTACTCCTACCTAAACACAGCCCCCGGGTGTATGGAAAGGCAATGCAATATGAACCTTCTACTCCTCTGTCTCCTGTTCCCCTCTTGCATCTCAGATGCACACTTCTCCACGGGCCCAGCCCACTGTGCCTTCCCTCTCAGCAGCAGTTGTGATCTAGTACCTGGCAGCACATCCCTGGGAGAGTATGCAGTCTGCTATAATTTGGATCTTAAGTGTCCCCGAAGGTTCAAGTGGTAAAGGTTCAGTCCCCAGTGTGTCACTCTTGGGAGGTGGTGGAGGTGGGGCCTAGTGGGAGGTCCATAAGTCACTGGAGATGTGTCCTTGACCAGGATTGTGGGACCCCAGCCCCTTCCTCTTCCCTTGACTAGCTTTTGCTTCCCAGCTGTGAGGTGAGTGGTTATGTTCTGTCTACGTCCTCCCCACAATTGCTATCTGGCACCCCCACCAGAGGGGTCATGGGCCTGAGGGATCATGGACTAGAATCTCCAAACCTGTGAGCCAAAATAAACCTTTTCTCTTCATAAGTTGTTTTATCTCAGGTATTTGTTATAGTGACAGAAAACTGTCTAACACACAGTCTCTCACATGTGCATACTGTCTCCCTCCTGAAATCACAGATTTGTGACAGCAATAAGCATGGAATGCTATGCACACAGGAGAGTACAGGTGCTTAAATATTGAGTGGAGAGAAAGTAAATTAAACAAGGAAGGATAAATTTATACTCAACAACTGCTTCCTACACATCTATCATGAAACAAGTAGAGAACAATGAATAAGTAAACATCATGTGAAATAATTTCCCAGAATGGCAAGTACAATTTAAAAAAAAACAATAAATCAGGGTAATGAGATGGGGAGTGGATGAATAAATAAATGAACAAATTTATCAGATTTCTAGTAAATGTAAGGTACACAAAAATTTAAGTTCTACACACCAGGATTTTGCCCACCAGATTGTACAAGAGCAAGAAGGAGCTACTAAATGTTTATATTAGTTTGCAATGGTTGTTATAACAAAAACCACAGGGCAGGCAGCTTAAACAACAGAAATGTATTGCCTTACAGTTCTGAGGGCTAGACGTCGGAGATCAAAGTGTCAGCAAGTTTGGATCCTTCCAAGGACTGTGAGGAAAAGATCTGTCTCTCTCGTTGGCTTGTAGATAGCCATCTTCTCTCTGGGTCTTTTCACATTGTCTTCCCTCTATGCATATCTCTGTGTCCAGTGCCTCCTTTTTATAAGAACACTAGCCATATTGGATTATGGTCCATTCTAACGAATTCCCTTTAACTTAACTGGCTCTATAAAGACCCTCTCTCCAAAAGATAGCCTTTTAAACAAATAGTCCTGGGAATACTGGTTATCCATATGTAAAAGAATGAAATTAGACTTTTATATCTCACCCTGCACAAAAATCAACTCGAAATGGATCAAAGACCCAGGAATTAAATGAGAAAGTATGCAACTCCTAGAAGAAAGCATAGGGTCATACAGCATATAAGCACAGGCAACAATTTTCTCAATAGGATCCCTAAAGCTTAGGAAATAATGCCAAGAGTTAATAAATGGAATGGAATCAAACTAAAAAGCTTCTGCACATCAAAAGGAAACAATTAAGAATGTGAAGAATCTATAGGATGGGAGAAAATCTTTGCTAGCTACTCTTCTAACAGAGGATTAACATCTAGAATATACAAAGAACTCAAAAAACTTTACACCCCAAAAATCAAATAACCCAATTAATAAATGTGCAAATTAATTAAGCAGACTCGTCTCAAAAGAAGAAATACAAATGGTCAACAAATACATGAAAAATGGTTCAACATCATTAGCAACTAAGGAAATGCAAATCAAAATTACACTGAGATTTCCTCTTACATCAGTCAGAATGATAATCATTAAGAATACAAGTAATAATAAATGCAAGAAAGGATGTGGAGAAAAAGGAACACTTTTACACTGTTGGTGGAATTATAAATTAGTATGAAGTTTTCTCAAAAGACTAGGTATGACCCACATGACCCAGCTATACCTCTCCTTGATATTTATCCTGAGGAATTAAAATCATCATACTACAGTGATACATGCATACCCATTTTTATAACAGCAAAAATCACAATAGCCTAAGTATGGATCAGCCTAGTTGTCCATTAATGGGTGAATAGATAAAGAAAATGTGGTATATACATAATGGAGTTTTATTCAGTCATAAATAAAAAATAAAACTATGTCACTTGCAGGAAAATGGATGAAACTAGAGACTATGTTAAGTGAAATAAGACAAACTCGGAAGGTCAGAGGTGTACTTTTCTCTCATAAGAGGAAGCTGGAGAGGAAAAAGGAAAAGAAAGGTGGGGGCAAATCTCATGAAAATCAAAGGGGAAACAGTAGAGGAAAGGGACCAAGGGGTGGGAGGTTGGGAGGGAGAAGGAAGTTCTGGGGAGTGATATGGGTCAAATTACGTTACTACATTGTGTGCATGTACAAATATGTAACAACAACTCCCATCATTGTGTACAACTGTATTTCACTAATAAAAAAATGTGGGAAAAAAGACTTTAAAAAGACTCTCTTTCCAAATAAAGGCACATTCTGAGGTACTACATAACTTACACATACACATTTTGGAGTGACACAACTCAACCAATTAGTGTCCAAATCCAGTTTTCACATTTCTATCAGGATCCACACCGAGTTTACCCTTTAAAGAATTTTTCACTCCTTTACAAGCTCCTTGAAGGCAGGAACTCAGTGATTGTTCACTCCTATTTCTTGGGTCACTAGGGTCAGCCTGGCACATGGAAGATACTTCATAAATGTTAGATTGAATTTACTTTTGTCTAAGAAAACTCAGGCAAAGGACGATGCTGTTTAACCCAGGAAACTAAGAAAGGTTCATAGCCTGCAGCAATTCCTGAAACTCTCTGAGTCAAAGGAAATTATGTTTCCATGACACAGAATCTGACTCTGGATTTCTTAATTAGGGGTATTTGCATGATGAGAGGAGACTTGTTTCTGAATAGTCATGGCTCTCCTCACAAATGAATGGCCGCTGCTTCTGACATAAGAATTATCTGTACACTGACTACATGAGTCATACAGAGAGGGTTTGGCTCTCAGGAGGGGAATGAAAACCCAGAAAAAGGGAACACATCTTTAGATAGAGACCCCTGACCAGGATGCACAGGAGAGAAGGAGGGCCCACAGCTCAGTCTCTGTTTGCCAGGTGCAACAGAAACAAGAGAGCTTTCCACCATGTCTCCCCATCTTCAAGATACACCGTTACTTACCTTGTAGCTGCTCGACGAAGGCACCCACAGTCCCATGCCAACTTGACCCTCTGCCTGCACGGCAGTCTCTGGACCAACTGTGAGAAGCCCAACACCAAACAACCCAGAAAGAAGTCACTCTTGGGTGCGAGTGGTGTGGGCTATCACTACCATCCAGCCTGACATTCAATCTCATACTGAAGTCCGTGTGCTGGTCTTGTCCCCAAGAGACTATAGATATGGTACCCCAGTGGAGCCATCAGAGATTGTCTGAATGGAGACATTTGTAGACTTGCTTCCCATATCATTTTCTATCACTACGCATGTAGAAGGAAGATCTCACCAAAGACTTTGTCAGAGCGGTCAGCACTCTTGAGATCGATCTCTTTAAGAACTAAGAATGAGGAGTTACATGGTTAAACAGGAAAAGGTTCCTATTCTTTTTCACCGACTGCAGCTTGCATCAGGTGTACAGACTGGGCACCAACCAAAACCCTAAGGATGACTTTTGGAAGATGACCCTTGAATCTGAGGCACATCAACCAGAACTGCAAACAACAGTAAAGAAGAAGAACTTTTCCTCACTTTTCCAGCAACTGTGAAGAGGTGACTGAAGAACTGCCAAGATGCTGAAAAACAGGTAAAAACAATTCAGGGCTTTTAGTAGTGTCTTTGGAGGAAACAAGTCACTATCCCATCAAAAAGTGGCATCTATATGTTAGAAATATCTTGTGTTCAAGAAATTAGTCACAGGCTCAAAAGTTACTTGGCAATGCAAACTTTACTTCTGCAGAAGGGAGCACTACCAAAACAAATCCAGCAAGCATGTACAGTAGGTGGGAAGTCTGCCCAGGTTTTTATCCCTAAGGCAGCACTGACTTGCTCTGACAGGAGGAGCTCGGAGTGACAAACTACACCTCTGACTGATTTAAAATTGGGGAGGGCAAGGGGAAGAGCTGTAGTTACCATTGGATCACCTAGAACCCTATAGGCATTATGATTGGAAGACTGAGGCAAAGGGAGATATATTGGGGGGCTCAAATGGCTACTTTTTAACTGAAAAATATCTCCACCTAACTACACCCTGTGAAATTTAGGTTTTAGCTTACAGCAAACACATTTTTGTTACATATTAGGAAACTCAGACTACAGTTTTAACTTTGACAGAGAAAAGAAACTTAATCTTACATATATTTCCTTCCCTTCAACCTGGTGCCTGTGTGCTGGCCTCAACAAATTATGTGCTAAGGAGTGATGCCACATGACTTCTGCCTGGCTTTTTTCTGAACACCTGTCCCTTGAGAACAGCTCTTTGTTGTGAGGAAGCTCAGGCACCATGAAGGCCACAAGGAAAGGGGTTCTGACCAAAAGACCCAAACGATAGCCAGCATTAACTGCCAGATATGTCAGTGAGTGAACTTCCAGATTGGGGCTTGGCAGATTTTGGCCTGTGATCCAGATCTAATCAATAGCCTCTTTTCATAAATAAGGTTTTATTGGAACACAAACCATGTCCATTCATTTTTCTATGACTGCTTTTGCACTACAATGGCACAATTTCGTAATAACAGAGACCCTAAGAGCCATAAAAATCAAAGATAATTTACTATCTAGTTCTTTGCAGAAAGAAGAAAAAAAAACTTCCCACTTCTGCACTAGATGATTCTAGTCCTCAGTCTGAGCCACCCCAGATAAAGTCTAGTGGAGAAGAGACATGCTGTCTCCACCAAACCTTACCAAAATCTTAGAATTATAAGCCAAATACTGTTGTCCAAAGCTACTACATTTGGGGATGCCTTGTTTCATAGCAAAAAATAAACAAAATTATATTTGTCATTTTTAAATATGCTGAACTCGAGGGAGCCTGCCCATCCATAGCTCCTAATTTTGTATTTAGGTTCTATCACTTGGAGCTTTCTTTGTATGTACCAACTTGCTGCAAATCATTAGTAGCAAGTGTTATAGATAATTGCAAGAAAGAATTTTTCTGTTCCCAATTCTAACAAGATTTAGATTAGATACTCCTTTAATTCAGATGTCAATAACACCACAGTGCTAATTTTATCTCCAAGAAAAGACAATTTTATGTTATTATCTAGTAACACCTCATTAATTGGCCTCCAAGAATTGCTTGCTGGCAGTGTTACAGTTAAGTGAGTAGTCTGAATATCCTGCACTGTCAAACAAAGCTTTGATGTTACTAGTAACATTTCCCATAATATACTTATGCAAACAGTTCTCTGCATTAAAATAATTGAAGCCAAAAATGCAAACATAAATTAAATATAGAAGCAGAACCAAAACTATTTCTATTACTAAACAATTTTGAACTGTTGCTTCAGCAAAGCATCATCTCTCACATTAAATTGCACATGATTGTGTGGATTATTTTGCTTTCATTTGATAATTTGTTTTTATAATTGTATAAGCTTTAAGTTTGGGATTTTATGTGTGTGTGTGTGTATGCACAACATCAGAATATTCAGTACACAAGTCTATGATAAATATTTTTTTCATATACAAGAGGTCTATAAAATAAAAGGACAGCTATTGCATGATTCTACTATGTGAGATACCTAGAATTCATAGAGACAGAGTAGTGATTATCAGAGGCATGGGGGAAAACTGAAGGGAGGGTAGTGTTTAGTGGGAGTGGAATTTTAGTGTGGGATCATGACGTTTCTGGAGATGAATAATGGTTGTGGTTGCACAACAATGTGAATCTTCTTATTGACACTGAACTTGATGATTAAAAAGCAAAATTTTATGTCATCTATATTTTATCACAATAAAAAAGAGGATTGGTATTATCCAAATATGAGAAATTCCAGTGTAGATGAAAAGCAGCTCCCCTTGACCCTTTCCCTGTCTGCTTAACCCCAACCTTTGGGGTTTTAACACTAAGTTGGTGAAAAGAGCCCCTTTGGAAAAAGAAACCAAAGAATATGTGCTCAAGAAAAATACCCATCCTCCTTCAGACTCAGAGCAGCACCAGCTGCAGCCACCAAGTCCTTTTGGTAAAGGATCCCTTCATAACCCCTGTGCTGGGCAGAAGGAAGTGATTCCAAGGGGCATCAGGCTCAGAAAGGAGAGAGCCCACCACCAGGACCCACAAAATTTACTAGCTCTCTGGCAACTCAGAAACTTCATCTTATCCTATATTTAGTGTGGTTTTGTTTCACCCCAAATTAGAACCCCTCCTTCTAGAAGAGAGGTAGCTCTGAGCGACATTGGAAACTGAGGCACCTCCCAACAGGAGGAGGGTGGCATAGTGGAGGAACCAGGATACTCAGAGGGAGATCCATCCAGAGACAGGCACTGGAAAGAAATGGCAGCAAACACTTGGTACCAGACTCTGTGCTGTGAGTGTTTATCTCCTTTAAATTCTTTGGGGTCTTTATCTTGTTTAGCTCATCCCAATTATATTAATTGTTTGTAGTTTTATAGGTTAGAAAACTGAGCCCTGAGAAATTAACTCACTTGCCTAATGTGTCACACAGCTCATAAGAATCCAGAATGAGGACCTGGGTCCACTTCACTGTAAAGGGTTCTCTGTCCCTTCCATCTCCCTATCTTATCAGTCCTATCCTCCTCCTGATGGTGACCCTCACCTGCTCTGTAATGGCTTTTCCTTGCTATACATCGGTTTCTTTATCCAACGATACCTTCTCCACAATCTATAAGGAGCCTCTGAGCTCTCTCTGAGCAATATAAAATTTGGTAGTTAGTAAGAGACTCCAGAGAACTGGTATCCAGTGGGAAAACAGGAAAAAGGACTCTGACCAACTACCCCCAGCTGGGCAATGGCAGAAGGCCATGTCAGGGACACTCATGCTGTTAAAAGAGCCACCAGACATCATCCAGGGACCACTGATATGAGACTTCTTTCTTCAGAATGTCTAACTTAACATGCTGGTGCATCTAGGAACAAAGCCACTCCATAACAAAATTAGCCATGCTAAACCTCTGCCTAGCAAAACAGCACCCACAGCTTTTGCTAGCCATACTATTTGAAAATAGTTCTAAAAATAATGTTGCTAGTAACTTCTATTTGTCCCTTCCCAGGAGAAGGTAAACAAGTAAAATCAAAGGCACTGCTAGCCAGCTGCCTCTTCCTGTATTTGTTTCTTCTCTTAGGCACCGCCCACTCCCCCACCCCACCCCTCCTCTTCCTGCTCTCTGTAGTTCCTCCATCAATTGCTCTCCTCTATCAAATCAGACACAGAGGCAATGTTAGTCATTGACATTTGTTTAGTAATTCTTTATACTTAAGTGAAAATTAATTTCTTGTGTAATATTGTCCATTTGACCTTTTCAGAGTTAAATTAATGCTCTCCAGTAACCAATCCAAGGGGCTAAGAACTGAAAGAGGACCAAGGAGATTGTGCTAAGTGACTCATTGAGGCCATGGCAATTCCATACCTGAAGAGACTATTCATGCCAAGAATGGGGCTCACTCTCTGGCTTTGGGCCACTAGATGGTAATTATGCCACTTTCCACTATTGTAGCTGGTTCCAGGCAATTGGCCTGTCCCCGGAGCATGTGATCTGACTTTGGTCTGTTTCTGGAACAAAGGTCTTTGAGAAACTCATAATCACCATTTTCATAACAGCAATCAACTCTTCTTATCTACCTTTAACATACTAGACATACTTATTAGATCACTCAGAGAGTGAGTAGCTCGGTGGTAGAGTACATGCTTACCATGCACAAGGACCTGAGGTGCCCCCACCACCACCCAAAAAATCACACAGACAAACATTAAAAGTGAAAAGAGAAAAACTTTCTACCCCAGTGGTGCTCCATCTGACCATTTATCCATTATTCAGCAAGAACCTTAGCTCCACTTTCAGGCCCTTTGCAAACCTTGGTGTTGGGGTTTCTCCTCTTTGGGGCTGCTCTCTCTTCCTAGCCTTTCCCTTAAGGAAGTGTCTGGGTACTCTGATTAGAACATCCTCCTTCTCCACCTAGAAAAGTTCAAGCCCCAGCTCATTCTTCTGGGAGGTCTTTTCTAAGTCTTTTCCCAAAGATGATCCCCTGCCTCTGTGCCAGGTATGTCCAATACAGGTATTTGTTATAAGTCTGTTGAAGAATCAGTTCACTGTTCCAACTGTTATCTGCCCACATGCCTCTTCTTCAATGAAGGATAAATCTCTAGAGAGTTGGGGTAGGGTTTTATATATTTACTTCTGACTCCCACAATACTAAGCCCACTAAGCTGCTAACTACCAACTGAACGGCAGGTGGATAATGAACAGAAAGACCCTATTATCTTATCTGTAAACCCCAGCTGTCCAGACTAACCCTTGTGGAGTTCCTGAGCAATTTCACATCTTCTCTTCTGCCCTATGCTAGGGCTTAAAGGCTGCATCACTGCAGCATCACTAGATAGGGAGTGGTGGTGGTAAGGGATGGGGTGTTATTAGGTGAGCATATGTGGGGTTATGTGCGCAGGGGAATGGAAATACCTACGTATGTCTGGATTCCTCTTGAGCACTGATCAATTCCCTTTCTTTGCTTGCTTACAAAGAGATGTCTCCTTGAGGGGACATGACAAAGGCCAAATGGATGAAGCCTATTTCCATTTGTCCTAAACATGCCTTCCTTTCCAGCTTCAAAAAAAATATGTCTATAGAGAGGAATCTGAACTCTGGGATGTTTTGCATCTGCTCTTCTTCCTTCAGAGTCTTGCCACTCAAAGTATGGTCCTGGGTCAGTATTAGGATCACCTAGGAACTTGTTTGAAATTCAGACTCTCGAGCCCCACCCAGATTTGCTGAATCAGATCTACTTTTTTACTAAATCCCCAGATGACTCACATGCACATTAAAGGGTGAGAGGACTGATCTTTAGCACACCTTTACGCCACACTATTTCATAGTGGGTGTGTTTGTCTCTGTAAACTCTGGGGTGCTCTGTCTGATTCCACTGGAATTAGCCAAATTTGACGTGTGCTTTAGGTGTTTAGCAGAAAGCCCATTATTTGGCAGTTCTCTCTTCTTCAAGACCTTAGGCGTTAACCATTAAGCCCCAACTAGTGAAAACCTGGACCTCAGTCTAGGGTTTCTCTCAAGCTATTGGAAATTCCCTCTATATTTACTAGACCATGAATACCCGTTTTCATCTGTGGTAGGGTATAGATCAAGATGAGGCAAAACGGAGGACTTCTCATAGTCTCTGTAGAGTTTCTTCACCCAGGGTGGGGTTTTCTTGGTGAACCCAAGAATTAGCAAGCCACTAGGAGTGGGGGTGGAGAAGTCATGTGATCTGTGAGATGAAGGACCTACAGCATGGCCTTGGTTGAATGATATTCATAGTCTGTAGAAACTTCTGAGTTTTAAAGCATAGTAAACCCCAGAAATCCTTCAAAGAGCTGTAGGTCAGCAAGGATGGCCAGAGAATGACCTCTATCATATACTACTTAAGTGAGGTTAATATATACTCCTTATGTGAGGTATGACACCCTTCCCAAGACTTTCAAAGGTCAGAGGAGTTATGGGTCATGGCAGAGCATGTTCTTGGGAATAATAGGAATAGAATTCACCTGCAAAAGGCACTCAGACCATCAACAAAATTATACAGATTGCCAGGATCTGTACCAAAACTCCTCCTGGCAGATGAACATCCATGGTGCAAGACAGTAGGTAGCAGCCCAGGAGTTAGGCTGCAGTGTGTTCATGACCAACTTAATGTGGAGGAAACTCCTGAGTCCTAAAAGGGCATTGTGTAGGGTCCAGGACCTCCCAGTGTTTGAAAATGAAGCCATATCTGGTGCTCAAGAACACAGAGCAGAGAATGAGCTCCTATGCTAAGAAAGCCCCAAGAAACAGAACTAAGACAAAGAAATGAAAGCTACTTTCATGAATTCTCTAAAGAGATGGAGATGTGGAAGAAACTGAGGTTCAAGGAGATAAAAGTGGGATGGGATTGGAACAGAAGACCCATTCTGTCCTTGATTCAATATTCCCCCAAGGATCCCATGTCTTTTGAGAGAGTATCATTTACTTTTTTCTTTCACCTTTTCTTGGTGTGCAGGAAGTGACACCTCATCTTCCTTCTCCCTAGTCAGAGTCCAATAGAACCCTTTCTTCCTCTGTCTCAAAATATTTTGACTTTTTCTACTAAATGCAAAGAGGCCATCATTGACCCTTAAGTTGTCCAGTCAGAAGTTATTCCCAAATCAAAGTAAATGACCAGTGCCTTTACACACATATATGTATGTGAATGTGTGACTACATGTATATACATGCATAATATGTAACATATAATATATTTTTGTGGCAACAATTTTATATTTTTATATGTAGAACACTGGTTACTTTTGTGAAAACATATTTGTTATTTGTTATTACCACAAAATTTTTGTTACCACAAAAATTACACATAACCATTTCACCTACATGCACCTATTTTTAACTCTCTGGCATTCCTGTGTGCCTTAAGATGACAAATAAACACATCTGAATATAACCTATGTTGTTCCAGGCCACACCTGTCTGAAATAGAATAGGGTCACAGTAATGGGAAAAGTGGCATTTCTTTGACTGTTGTCGCCTTCAATTCTGGGAAATCTGACCACTCTCAAATCCTTCCCAACTATTTCTGGGAGCCCCTAAGCAGGGGTGGGAATGGGGTTTGGTCCCATGTATCTTCCCAAAGAAGGTTTTTTCAGTCACAAAGTGAACTCTCCTTTCCCTCCCCTGTTGTGTCCTGAGAGCTTTAGTGTTAACCTCCTGCAGGTCTACACCCAAGCTGGAACTCCTTTGCCAACATCTCTCCTGCCCTGGTAACTACTGAAGCTGACATTAAAAAATGGCATTTCAAAGAAAAATGTCTGGAATTTATATTCTGAAAGTACAGAAAAGAAAATGCAAAGGTGATAAAAGTAAATATATTTGGTTGTACCAAGATCTTTGGATTTCTTTGAATCACAGTCTAAATTTCCCATTTAAATAAAGTTTTTATTAATGCAAGTGAATGTGTCATTGAGCATGTTATTCCTGACCACTTAAAAATTCCTATTTTTATGACAAGAAAAATATGTATATAACTCATTGGAGATGCATTATTTATTACTCAGTTAACCATACTTTGAGGAAGCTGAGCTGCTTAAGATATCTAACACTAACTTATTTATATTTAATTTATATTTTATAAATGTTGGTACATTAAAAGAAATAGCTTCTGGTGACAATAAGTACTAGAGAGATTGAAAAGATGGAAGGAATTGTGAATTGGACTTTTGTTTAGAAAACCAGGAAATGTGAGATAAATGTTTCAAAAATGAAAGGTATATAAATTCAGTGACTTAATAAAAATTCTTTTTTCCAGATGTGTCTAATATATATGCATCTACTTTTTCTATTTTAAAAGAATTAGTGATCTTTCTTGAAGTGCTTACATTGCTGTTAAGACTTTTAGTTCTGTTTGTTTTGATGTGGTCTGATGTGGGTTGAGTTTCATTTTGTCTTGCTTTATTACATTTTCAAAAATATTACAAAAGTAAAGGGAATTTCTTAACTTTTATTTTATATATTTTTATTTTCCCTTCCACTAGCGACTAATGTTCAGATTTTTCGCTTTCCCAGCTCCTTAGTCCTTGAGCTTGGGAAAGTGTCCTAAGCTCAAGTCAAACACTGAATTCCTTGGATGTTGAAGCAAAGATTATTGTTGCAAAGAAGCAAGTTTCCACTTTGGGGACAGGTAAATGCAGAAGAGGTAGCAATACTGAGTTTTCAGGTCAGTATCTGTGGTATCCAGAATTTAAGGCTGGGTGGCAGTGTGAGCTGGGGTGGTCATGGGTTAGTGGCAGCAAGGGCAACATCCTGCTAGGTGTGGTGGCACATGTCTGTAATCCTAGCAATTTAGGAGGTTGAGGTAGGAGGATCACAAGTTCAAAGACAACCTCAGCAACTCAATGAGCTCCTACATAACTTAGTGAGATCCTGTCTCAAAATAAAAATTAAAATAAAGAGATGTGGCTCAGTGGTAAAGCACCCCTGGTTTCAATCCCCAGGGCCAAAAAAAAATAGAGAAGCATCTTCACCAAACTTGGTCTGAGTATGCTTTGGGTTCCCTAGTGAATGCCTTCTTTTCAAACTTGTTTTTGTTGTTGTTGTTGTTGTTGGTTTGGTTCGGTTTTGGTTTTTGTTTTGGGTTTTTTTTTTTGTTTGTTTGTTTTTTCTTGGTCCTGGGGATTGAACTCAGGAGCACTTGACCACTGAGTCATATCCCCAGACCTATTTTGTATTTTATTTTAAAGACAGGTTCTAAGTTGCTTAGTGCCTCGCCATTGCTGAGGCTAGCTTTGAACTCACATCCTCCTGTCTCAACCTCCTGAGCTCCTGGGATTACCCACTGCCAGGTAGTTGTGCGAGTACCCAATATTCTTTCAACAAATTCCTCTTCCATTTAAGACTTGATCACCTTCTATTGCTTGCAAGAATATTAGCTGATACAAGTTCATTGTAAAAAAAAAAAAAAAAAGAAAGAAAATTAAAAATACAGTGAAGCTGGGCATGATGACGCATGCCTGTAATCCCAGTGGCTTGAGAGTCTGAGGCAGGAGGATCACAAGTTCAAAGCCAACCTCAGGAAAACCAAGGTGCTAAGCAACTCAGTGAGACCCTGTCTCTAAATAAAATACAAAATAGAGCTGGGAATGTGGCTCAGTGGTGGAGTGCCCCTGAGTTCAATGCCTGGTAGCCCCCCCAAAACTAATAAATAAATAAATACACAAATAAAGAAAAAAATTACTCATGATATCCTTACTCAAATAACAACCTTTAACATTTTTTATGTAGCATTTTGTTTATATAGCCTTTCAAAATGCTTTATCCATCTACATACATTAATATATAATACACACACACATACACACACATAGACTTAGTTGGGTGCTTTTCAATGCAAGTATCAGAAAGTTCAACTCACAGTGTCTACAACATAACTGCTATTCCTGGCATCCTGACCTCTAACCTTACTGAGGCTTTGTAGACCTCAGAGTACAGATGGACATCCCTTAATGCTCCTGGCTTGCCCCACCCTACTTTGAGTCTACCGATATCATTTCATAGAGCTGTGAGGTTTTGCATTCCACTAAACACAGTGACCACTTCCTAAAGGAATGTGACACCAGCAGATGTCTGCAAAGCTGCAGTTTTTGTGGACCCACAGGAGGGCCCTGAGTTCCTTCAGAAGACATCCATGGCATATGCTTTTGGACATGTCATCTGGATCTACGACAAATCTACTCTTGCTCTCTTTGCAATCCTGTCTGCTTAAATCTGAGACTTTTCCTTGGATCTTGATTCCTACACTTGTCTTTTCATGGACCTGATATCTTCTATGGTTGTCCTGAGATCTGTCATTGGACCACCTTTAAATCCACCCTTTCCTCATGAACTTTCCTACTTTTAATTGTTCCATTGACTTATCTCAGCCAGCTCCTTATTTGTGTCTTGATGTTTCTCATTCCACTACTGGACACAGATCAGAATATTTGGTCCCTGAGCCTAGTGCCAAGAATTGGATCAAAGTGTCATTTCTCCTTGTCCCTAAGGGTATCTTATAATTCTGGCAAACCTAGTAAAGGAAAGTCACAGAAAAATCATCAAAATCTGCATATTATGTCAATGGGGGCAATCTGAGAAGATAGTGGGACAATTTTTGTTTTTCTCTTTGTAATTCTCAACATTACACATTTTCTTAAGCAGTGTGATAATTTTGCCATATGCCATCCATTGATAGCTAAACCTGACTTATCTATGTTAATAACTATGTATTAGAATAATGATTTTTAAAGTATATTTTAAACCCAATGGAACATTTTTCCCTTTTAAGGGGGTGACATGAATAGCTTCAATTGGTACAAGGGAAATAGAAAAATTGATATATCAAAATGTCTACCAGTTACTGAGTACTATGAATTGCAGAAACCCAAATCTAAGGGGCCTTTTGTTTTATCAGAGACCTTCAATTAGTCAGACTGCATAAAGACAAGCATCTACATCTTCCCTGTCCCCAGGTTTTGGATCCTTGAGTTTGGGTTGGCAAGCTAAAGGGAGAGGAAGAAGAGATGCTGGATAAGCACTATCTAATGTGTGTATAAGCCTCTTCTTCACTCCAAGAATTCAGTGAACTCTACTGAGTGCTCAAATGTCTCATTGGAGGTTTGGGGAGTCAGAGAAGGGAAAGATGATATCACCAAAAGGAAAAAAAAAAAAAAAGAGTTAAGCTCCATATTGGGTAGGACGGAGAAGCATAAGGAAGAACAAGCTATTTAAAGTGAGATGCAAATGAAATATCAGAAACCAGAACTGGAGCCAAGTGACAAGGAAAATACTAGTCGTCTTTCCTCAGAGGACTGTGCTGTCTCCTCAGGATGCAGGTTGGGTGAGAGTAAGGGGTCAGATATCTCTTAAATCTTGAAGGACAAAGTCACCTTCCCAGCCTCTGGGTTTTAGTGTTGAGTATTTCACCTTCTACAATCTACTTATTTTTTAGGAACCTGTCATTATCTCTATCTACATTTTGCTGCTGTAGGAGAAGTCACCTACCCAACAGAGAAAAACACAATTAAGAAACCTACTTATTGTGTAAAAATGACTTCTTAAGCACCATTCATTGGTCATCCGGGGCCCATTGACACTAAAGTCAAATGATGTTGCTTAAGAAATCTGCATATTTAAGTTGTACAAGTACCTTGAATATGCCCAAGTGTCTGTGACATTCAAAGAAAGGAAACAAGAATGAATGTGCACTTTGAAACTTAGAAGTGAAGGAAAGCAAGCCCCTTTTTAGGAAGGGTGCCATACTAAATGAATGAATGAACAAAAGAATGAGTTAAGAAATCAATTAACTTCAGAAAATCGATTAATCTCAGAAAATTATTTCCAAGAATAGAACACTTTTTTTTTAAAGTGTTTTCTTTCTTTTCCTAATGGATAAAAATTTGCTTCTCTCATTTGATTTGCTCTTCAAATCCTGGTCATACTGATTTGCATTTAAATTTTGACCTTATATCATCTCACAGGTTCTGAGTCAAATGTCAAGGGGAGGAGTTACGCTCTTCAGCTGGATTTAATGTAGGATTCAAGAATGTTTCTTCTTGATTGTTTCTATGAATCCCTGTCTGCTCCAACACTCTCAACTGCAGGCAAGAAAGTTCCTAATCTTTGTACTTAGGGTCACTCTGCTCCTGAGCTGATCTTAACCAAGGCAGGAATCCTAGACCTACCAGCTAGCAGAGCACAGTCTCTAACTTTCTTTTTTTCTTTTTCTTTTTATTTAAGGTGTTAGTCTTTATTTGAATGTTTGTTGGGTGGTATTTACAAGCACTAGTTTTGGTCTCAGCCACAGTTGTGCTCCGGTCCTGTCCCCACCACTCTCTAGCCCTTGAACAAATTGCTTGGTTTCTATTTTTTTTTCTTTTTACTTTTATTTATTTATTTTTTCATTATCTTATTTTGACAGTGATAAGTATTCTTAAAAACTTTTTTATACATGTATATATTGCAATAATGTCTGTCTCAATCTATAGTCCTTCCCATCCCCACCTGCCCCACCCCTCCTCTCACTCCCCCCTGCCTAATTCAAAGTTCCTTCATTCTCCCCTATCCACCCCAACTATGGATCAGCATCCACTTATCAGAGAAAACATTCCACCTTTGGTTGTTTGGGATTGGTTTATTTTGTTTAGCATGATAATCTCCAGTTCCATTTGATTTACTTACAAATTTCATAATTTCATTCTTCTTTAAGGCTAAGTAATATTCCATTGTGTATATGTACCACAGTTTCTTTATCCATTCATCTGTTGAAGGGTATCTAGGTTGGTTCCATAATTTTGCTATCTTGAATTGAGCTGCTATAGACATTGATGTGGCTGTGTCACTGTAGTATGCTGATTTTAAGTTCTTTGGATATAAACCAAAGACCGGGATAGCTGGGTCAAATGGTGGTTCCATATCAAATTTTCTAAGGAATCTCCATACTGCTTTCCAAAGTTGTTGCACCAATCTGCAGTCCCACCAACAATGTATGAGTGTAACTTTTCCCCTACATCCTCGCCAACACTTGTTCTTGCTTGTATTTTTAATAATTGACATTCTGACTAGAGTGAGATGAAATGTTAGAGTGGTTTTGATTTGCATTTCTCTAATTGCAAGAGATGATGAACATTTTTTCATGCTTGTTGATCGATCGAATTTCTTCTTCTGTGAACTATCTGTTCATTTCCTTAGCCCATTTATTGATTGCATTATTTGGTTTTTTGGTGTTAAGTTTTTTGAGTTCTTTATATACCCTGGAGATTAGTGCTCTATCTTAGGTGCATGTGGTAAAGATTTTTTTCCCATTCTGTATGCTCTTTCTTCAAATTATTGATTGCTTCCTTTGCTGAGAAGAAGTTTTTTAGTTTGAATCCATCCCATTTATTGATTCTTAATTTTACTTCTTGAGCTTTAGGAACCTTGTTAAGGAAAATCAGATCCTAAGCCAACATGATGAAGATTTGTGCCTACTTTTTCACCTATTAGCCACAGGGTCTGTGTTCTAGTGCCTAAGTCTTTGATATACTTTGAGTTGATTTTTGGGCAGGGTGAGAGAGAGAGGTTTACTTTCATTTCGTTATATGTGGATTTCCAGTTTTCCCAGCACCATTTGTTGCATAGACTATCTTTTCTCCAATGTATATTTTTGGCAACTTTGTCTAGTATGAGATATCCATATTTATGTGACTTTGACTCTGTGTCTTCTATTTTGTACCATTGGTCTACATGTCTATTTCGGTGCCAATACCATGATGTTTTTTGTTACTATTGCCCTGTAGTATAGTTTAAGATCTGGTAGTGTGATCTCCCCTGCTTGCTAAGGATTGCCTTGGCTATTCTGGGTCTCTTATTTTTCTTTGTATGAAGAATGTCATTGGGATTTTAATAGGAATTGCATTGAATCTGTATAATGCTTTTGGTAGTATGCCCAGTTTTACAATATTAATTCTGCCTATCCAAGACCAAGGCAGAGTCTTAACATTTGTTGTTAGTCTCAGATGGGCTGTGGCAACCTAAGTGTGCACTATGCTACTACATATCCCAACATACCCTACTTGTCCATCTGCACCTGACCTCCTCCTTCTTGCCTAGAGTTCAGCTCTGAATGCTGGACCATATACCCAGAATCTCAATTCTATCTATCCCATTTCCCCCTGTATCTTTAAACTTAGGCTAGGTGAGGATTTGAATAAACAGACTTTGAAAGTTATGCGCCTATCTCTTCCAGGTTTTGAGAACTAGCATTACCTGGAAATAGTTCTCAGCTAACAGAGGGACCTCCCTTCAGTTGATACATAGAAGTGATCCAGTATTCCTAAAAGGATGTCCTTGTTTAGCTATGCCTATGGAATGTGTATGGGGCTAATATCAGTCTGGAGGGCCAGGCATAGCAGCAAGTTATTGCGAAGTTACGTGGCCTCCATCTGTAAGAGTGGTTTAGTTTGTGACCAGCTATTCATTCCTGGCAAGAGTGACAACTGGGTCTCGACTCTTAGGAAGAGAAGAACAAGAGCTAGATGTTACTTAATTTGGCTGAGGCTTAAGGGAGGTCTCCAGTTCTAGTAGTCTACTGGCTTGCCAGACAGGAAAACTCAACCGGGCGCCTGCTTCTATGAACTGGTTTAACACAGGGTAGGGGAGGAATGGAACAGAAATTTTTGAACTATAGCTCTAATGAACTAATGATTTTGGAATCAATTAAGAGACTCCTTGCAAACATTTTTCAATGAAATTAAATTAGTAGAATGAAATGGAAGGAATCAAAGCACACTTAATGTAGTCAGAAGTCTATTTTGTATGACTTTTTCTTCAGTTACATATGCTTGTATATACACTATATACATCTGAGATAATATTTAAGAAGAAATGGGAACTAAGGGATGGAGAGGGAGATTTATTTTCATGTTCAATTTGAAGCTTTTATCATATGCCAAAAGTGAAAATGTAAGCAACAGAAAAATATTTGCAATAAATTTAATGGACAAAAGCTCAATACCCAAGTAAATTTTATGGGAAAACTACAATTTCATGAAAATAGATATGTTGTTTATTACATTGTGATATCACCAGATCAAAAATGGTTAAAATGGGGGCTGGGGTTGTGGCTCAGTGGAAGAGGACTTGCCTAGCATGGGTGAGGCACTGGGTTTAATCCTCAGCACCACATATAAATAAAAAAATAAAGGACTACTTACAACTAAAAAATAAAAAAATTTAAAAATGGTTAACTATTAATAAAAAACAAAAACACTAAGTATAAACTTATTTTGAACAATATAGCTACTAAAAAGAATGAGGAAGATTTATATGTGGCAACATGAAAAGATAACTAAAGTGAATCATTCAATGAGAAAGTATTCAATGAGAAAAGTTCCAGAATGATATGTATATTACAATAACATTTTTGATAAATATGATACATATTTATTGAGTGTTTACAAAGTGCTGGATACTGTTGGGGAATCAGCAAAGAATAAAATAGACAAAACTGACTTTGTAAGCCTTCCATTCTAATAGTACAGGTTGACAATAAACAAAATTTGTAAGTTTTATAGTACAGAGGTGAAATGTACAATGTAGAAAATAAAACAGGGAAAGAGAATAGGGAATTCTGGGAGATGGGAGTTGCAATTTAAAATGGAGTGATAGAGGAGACCTTCCTTGGAAGTTAACATTTGTGTAGAGAACTTGAAGTGAAGAGGAAGCAAGCCATGTGGATACTGGGGGAAGAGCTTTCCAGGTAAAGAGAAGACCAAATCAATGGCTGTGAGCAATGAGGATGCCTGCATTGTTCAAGGAAGATCGGGGATCAGTGTTACTGGAACAGAAGGAGCAGAAGGAGCATTACCTTTGTACATCAAAAAACATAGGTATGTACATGTTTAATAAGTACTTAAACTTCCTGAACATGGTCTGAAGAGTTTATTGCATCGACATGACTAACTATATAAAATCTTTTGACCCTTATTTATCACTGCAAAAATATGAGGTGGTCATGATTAACTAGTTCATGGAAGAAGAAATATAGAACAAACCCTAACATTTAGAATATTTATGTAGTTTCTTCAATGCAAAATTCAAATATTCAAGATAGGTATTCTTTCCAAAAGTTCCCTTTTTCATACACCTGCCCTGTGGTCCTGCAATTAATGTTATGGCTTGGATATGGTTCATGTGTGAGAAAATCAAGAACATTCAGAACCAAAATGATCAGGTTATGAGAGGTATAACCTAATCAATGGCTTAATCCATTGATATGGACTAATTGAATGGTAACCATGGGCAGGTAGGATGTGGCTTGAGGACATAGGTCACTGGAGGCCTACCTTTGGAGTATGAATTTTGTCCCTGTTGAGCAGAACTCTCCATTTCCTTATTGCCATGTCCTGAACTGCTTTCCTCCACCACACCCTTCCACCATGACGTTCTGCCTCACCTCTGGCCCAGAGAAATGAAGTCCATCTATGAACTAAGACCTCTGAAACTGTGAGCCCCAAATAAATTTTTCCTCCTCTAAAATTATACTTGTGTGCTCTTTTGGTCACAGCAGTCAAAAAGCTGACTGCAACAGTACCTGTACTCCCAACGATGCTGGGAGCTCTGGGAGTGCAGAGGCCCTTTCTACATCTGTTCTGTGTACATTGTCTCTCTGGACTCTGGCACTGCTCTTGGCACTCTTGGGCATGCATAATGGTCTATGGTTATAGTGTTTATCAATTCCAGAAACCGTGCTGGGCACTTGCCCGGTTTGATCTTCACAAATGCCTCTGAAGGTCGTACCACTTTTGTTGCCATGTTAAACATGGCCTTCTGAGGCATAAGGCAAGCAACTTACTGAAAGTCATATGTCAAAGCATTTCCAGCAGGAGTTGGATTGGTTTTGTGTTCCACAAAGAATCAATACTATGAACAATGATGAGGTAAGCAAGCCAGCAAGAATTTTATTTAAAAGGAAAGTGAGAGAAAGATTCTGAACTTGGGGGCATGGCACCTGGGAGGGGTAAGAGTGCCTGTTAAGTCTTACAGTGCTCCTCCTTTTAAAGATGGTAAGGAGAAGATGATACTCTCCTCTTGATTAGTTTTAGATATTTCAATTGTCCCAAGGTAGGTACAGGCCAGATTACAGATTATGCAGTAACTTCTGGCAAGATAGAAATTTACGCCATTTCTGAGAAACATTTCTGAGCTGTCTTATAACATAACATGTCAGGTCATGTTAAATGGCTGTCCTCGTGCTTGCCCTCTTTTTTTTTTTTAATTCATTTTTATTGTAAACAAATGGGATACATCTGGTTTCTCTTTTGTACATGAAGTAGGGGTATACCATTTGTGTAATCATATGTTTACCTAGGGTAATAGTTTTTGATTCGTTCTATTATTTTTTTCCTCCCCCCACCCTTCCCACCCTTGCTTGCTGTCTTATCAACCATTACTATTCCTTCCCTACTCTCCACTTCCTATCCTTTTCTTTCTCAAAGCAAGAACTTAAACCCAGGCATTTTGGTGGTAGATCTTTGACTTAGATAACTATTAATGCCTTTTAATAAATATGTTCAAAAATTAATCATGTAGGAGATATAATCATATTTATCATATTCATTTAAAAAAAAGGGGGGGGGAATACAATCCCTCGCTGGAGAGGCTATTAGAAAACAAGCACACTGACCACATGGCCCACTGCCACCCCATCACTGAACATGGCCACCTCCCTCTTGGGACACCGACCAGGGTCTGGAAGCCCAACATCAAGTTGCCTGCAGGTTTGCTGTCACCACCATCTTGGGACATGGTCACCTCCATCTAGGGACACTGGCCAGAGAGCCTGGAGGTTCATTATCAAGGTGCCTGCAGGTTTGGCTGCACATTGTGTCTTCCTCCTGGGTGTGCTGATAGCTACCAGCTTGCTGCAAAGGCAGGAGAGAGCCAGGCTCTCCCTAGCTCCATGAGTCCTGAGGTGTGCGGGCATAGAAAGGGCTCACTATGGTGGGTTGGAAGGTTGAAGGAAGATGTGAGGGTGTATTGCTCTTGGGTTGCCCAGCCACCCCCTGGGTTCCCAGGGCCCACATGGGCTGTCAATTGCCAGGCCCCAACACCAGCCTGGTCCCCAACTTCCTCTCCAGTCCAGCACCCAGCAGGGCCTTCTGGCTCCCTGCTCCCCAGTCTCCTAAACTCTCCCTAGCCACCAACCCAGCCCAGAGCTCAGAGTTATATGGTTGGTCCACAGCTCTCAGCATCTGCCTAATACAGATCAGCTCTCCATGACAGGCACACATGTCCTAGTGCTCAACCCTCAGGACTGCCTGGGAGAGATGTGCTTGACATCTTAATAGGAGATATTTGGTTTAGTGCTTCTATTGTTTACATTGGGTGCTATTAATATTGATCTCCCTGTTAAATGTGAGATACTAGAAACCTTCAGAACACTCTAAGTCTAAAGGGTAGAAACTATAATATCTCAGATCCACACTGCTAGATGGGAAGATACATGAACAACATGAAAAAATAAGGAACAAGGCCCCCAAACAAACCAAGATGCTCCAATAATAGAATCCATTGACAACACAGTAGAAGAAATGTCAGAGGAGTTCAGAATGTACATACTTAAATTGATCTGGACATAAAGGACGATTTAAGGAGTCAATAAAAGATAGAGGTTATGAAAAGAAATTGAGTGAAATCCTCAAAATGAAGGAATCAGTAAATCAAATTAAAAATTCAATGGAAAGTATCACCAACAGACTAGACCACTTGGAAGACAGAACCTCAGGCAATGAAGACAAAATATATAATTTTGAAAATAAAGTTGACCACACAGATAAGATGGTAAGAAACCATCTACAGAACTTCCAAGAATTATGGGATAGCATGAAAAGACCACATTTAAGATTCATTGGGATAGAGGAAGGTGTGAAGATACAAACCAAAGGAATGTACAATCTTCAATGAAATAATATTGAAAATTTCCCAAACCTGATGAATGAAATGGAAAATAAAATAACAAGAGATTTACAGGACTCCAAATGTACAAAATTACAACAGATTCACACCAAGGTATACTATAATGAAAATGCCTGGCATGCAACCCAGATCCTCAAAACTAGGAGGAACTGGAACAACATATACCAAACTCTTAAAGAAAATGGATGCCAAACAAGAATTTTACTTTATTATTTATTTATTTTTAAAAATATATTTTTAGTTGTAGATGGACACAATACCTTTATTTTGCTTATTTAGTTTTTTATGTGGTGCTGGGGATCAAACTCAGTGCCTCACACATGCTAGGCAAGTGCTCTACCTCTGAGCTACAACCCCAGCCCCAACAACCAAGAATTTTATATCCAGCAAAACTAAGCTACAGGTTTGAAGATGAAATAAAAACTTTCCATGACATAAAAAAGTTAAAAGAATTCACAACTAGAAATCCTGAACTACAGAACATTCTCCGCAAAACATTCCATGAGGAAATGAAAAAAAAAAAAGTGAAAACCAGCGAAGGGAGGAACTACACTAAAGGAAGAGACAATCAATGGAGAAATGATGCCAAATGAAAAACAAAAATAAATCAAAATTAATGGGAGTATAAATAATATCTCAATATTAACCCTGAATGTTAATGACCTAAGTGCTTCAATCAAAAGACACAGATTGGGAGATTGATTTAAAAACAAGACCCAACAATATGCTGTCTTCAGGAGACTGACCTCATAGGCAGACGTCCACAGACTGAAGGTGAAAGGATGGGAAAAAACATATCACACACGTGGACTGTGTAAACAAGAAGGGGGGTTGCAATCTCATATCAGATAAAGTGGACTTCAAGCCAAAGGTAGTCAGAAGGGACAAAGAGGACATTTCATACGATCATAAATATTTAAGCCCCTAACAATGGAGCACCTGCATACATCAAGCAACCCTTCTTGATTTCAAGAATCAAATAGACCACAACACAATAATGCTATGTTACTTTAACACAGCTTTCTGACTACTGGATAGATCTTCCAAACAAAAGCTATACAAAGAAACTATAGGACTAAAAAATACAATTAATAATTTGGACTTAATGGACATATATAGAATATTTCAACCATCAACAAGTGAATATACTTTCTTCTCAGCAGCACATGGATGCTTCTGTAAAATAGACTAAATCTTATGCCACAAAGTAATTCTTAGCAAATACAAAAATAAAGAGATACCACCCTGCATTCTATCAGATCATAATGTAATGAGATTAGAAATCAATGATAAAATAAAAAATAGAAGCCATTTCAACACCTGGAGACTAAATAATATGCTATTGAATGATGAATGTATAGCAGAAGAAATCAGGGAATAAATTAAAAAAAAATACTTAGAAGTAAATGAGAACACCAATACAACATATCAAAATCTCTGGGACACTATGAAGGCCATGCTGAGAGGAAAGTTCATTGCATTGAGTTCATTCAATAAAAGAATAGAAAATCAACAAATTGAAGACCTAACATTACATCTCAAAGCCTTAAAATAAAGAACAAATCAACACCCAAACCAGTAGGAGACAGGAAATAATTAAAATCAGAACTGAAATCAATAAAATTGAAACAAAAGAAACAATCCAAAAAATTGGTTCTTTGAGAAAATAAATAAAATTGCCAAACCTTTAACCACACTAACAAAGAGAAAGAGAAAATTCAAATTACTAAAATTCACAATGAAATAAGAAACATCATAATGGATACTACTGAATTATAGAAGATAATTAGAAACTATTTTGAAAAGTTATACTTCAATAAAGTAGAAAATCTAGAGACATATCACCTACCCAAATTGAATCAGGAGGACACACACAATCTAAACAGATGAATTTCAAGCAATGAAATAGAAGATGCCATTAAAAGCCTACGAACCAAGAAAAACCCAGGACCAGATGGATTCTCAGCCAAGTTCTACAAAACTTTAAAAGAAGAATTAATGCCGATCCTCCTCAAATTATTCCATGAAATAGAAAAGGAGGGAATCCTTCCAAACGCATTCTATGAGACTAGTATCACTCTGATACCAAAACCAGACAAAGACACACCAAGGAAAGAAAACTGCAGACCAATATCCCTGATGAACACAGACACAAAAATTCTCAATAAAATTCTGGCAATTCACATACAAAAACATATTTAAAAGATTGTGCACCACAATCAAGTGGTGTTCACCCTAGGGATGCAAGGTTGGTTCAACATCCAGAAATCAATAAGCGTAATTCATCACATCAATATCCTCAAAAACAAGAATCGTACAATCATCTCAATAGATGCAGAAAAAGCATTTGACAAAATACAGTACCCCTTCATGTTCAAAACACTAGAAAAACTAGGGATAGTAGGAACATCCCCAATGTTGTGAAAGGTCTCTATGCTAAGCCCAAGGCCAACATAATTCTAAATGGAGAAAAATTGAAAGCATTCTCTCTAAAAACTGGAACAAGACAAGGATGCCCTCTATCACCACTTCTATTCAACATAGTCCAACTCCAGCCAGAGCAATTAGACAGTTGAAAGAAATTAAAGGGATATGAATAGAAAAAGAAGAACTCAAACTCTCACTATTTACTTACAACATGATTCTATATTTAGAAGATCCAAAAAAAAAATTCCACTGGAAAACTTCTAGAACTCATAAATGAATTCAGCAGGATATAAAATCAACACCCATAAATCAAATGCATTCCTATACATCAAGAGAAATGAGTGAAACTACCCCATTCACAATGACCTCAAAAAATATTAGGGAATCAATATAATGAAAGAGGAAAGACATCTACAATGAAAACTACAGAGCATTAAAGAAAGAAATTGAAGAAGACCTTAGAAGAAGGAAAGATCTCCCAAGTTTTTGGATAGACAGAATTAATATTGTCAAAATGGACATACTACCAAAAATGTTAATCAGATTTAATGCAATTCCTATTAAAATCCCAATGACATCCTTCATAGAAATAGAAAAATAAATCATGAAATTCATTTGGAAAAATAAGAGGCCCAGAATAGCCAAAGAGATCCTTAGAAAGAAAAGTTTTTGGAAGCAGGAGGCATTACAATAAATTATACTGCAGAGTCATAGTAACAAAAACAGCATGGTATTAGCACCAAAACAGACATATAGACCAATTATACAGAATAGAAGATACAGAGACAAACCCACATACAGTTACCTCATACTAGACAAAGGTACCAAAAACATACAATGGAGAAAAGATAACCTCTTCAACAAATGGTGCTAGGAAAACTGAAAATCCATATGTAGCAAAATGAAATTAAACCTCTATCTCTCACCCTTCCCAGAACTTCACTCAAAGCAGATCAAAGACTTAGGCACTAGAACAGAGACCCTGTGCCTAATAGAAGAAAAAGTAGGCCCAAATCTTCATCATGTTGGTTTAGGACCTGAGTTTCTTAACAAGATTCCTAAAGCACAAGAAGTAAAATCAAGAATCAATAAATGAAATGCATTCAAACTAAAAGTTTCTTCATAGCAAAGGAAACAATCAATAATTTGAAGAGAGAACCTATAGAATGGGAGAAAATCTTCACCACATGCATCTCAGTAGAGCACTAATCTCCAGGATATATAAAGAACTCAAAAAACTTAACACTAAAAAACCAAATAATCCAATCAATAAATGGGCTAAGGAACGAAACAGATACTTCACAGAAGAAGAAATTCAATCAATCAACAAATACGTGAAAAAATGTAAACATCTCTAGTAATTAGAGTAATGCAAATCAAAACTACACCAAGACTCCATCTCACTCCATTCAGAAGGGCAATTATCAAAAATATAAGCAACAGTAAATGTTGGTGAGGATGTGGGAGAAAAGGTTGACTCATACATTGCTTGGTAGGGCTGAAAATTGGTGCCACTATGGAAAGTAGTATGGAGATTCCTCAAAAAACTTGGAATGGAACCACCATTTGACCCAGCTATCCCACTCCTTGGTCTATACCCAAAGGACTTAAAATCAGCATACTTCAGTGACACAGCCACATCAATGTTTATAGCAGCTCAGTGCACAATAGCTAAACTGTGGAACCAACCTAGATGCCCTTCAACAGATGAATAAAGAAATTGTGGGTTGCGGGCTGGGGAGATAGCTCAGTCGGTAGAGTGCTTGCCTTGCAAGCACAAGGCCCTGGGTTCGATCCCTAGCACCAAAAAAAAAAAAAAGAAATTGTGGGTTTTTTTTTTTTTCAGTTGTAGATGGACACAATGTCTTTATTTTATTTATTTATGTGGTGCTGAGGATTGAACCCAGTGTCCCACACATTCAAGGCAAGCAGTCTACCTTTGAGCCACAACCCCAGACCATGAAATTGTGGTTTATATCCACGATGGAATATTACTCAGCTTTAAAGAAGAATGAAATATGGCATTTGCTGGTAAATGGATGGAGCTGGAGAATATCATGCTAAGCAAAATAAGCCAATCCCAAAAAACCAAAGGGCAAATGTTTTTTGTGATATGTGGATGCTAATTCACAATAATGGGAGGGGACTAGGGAAAAATAGAGGTACTTTGGATTAGGCAGAGGGGAGTAAGTGGGGGGAGGGGGTATGAGGATAGGAAGGATGGTAGAATGAATCAGACGTTACTACCCTATGTGCATATATGATTACATGACCAGTGTGAGCCTACAAACTGAAGAATGAGAAGTTATATTCCAGTTATTTATGATGTGTCAAAATGCATTCTACTGTCATGAATAAGTAATGAGAATAAATTTTTTAAAACAAGAAAATAAACACCTTGGTCCATTCTTCAGAGCACAATTTGATTTAATAGAACCTTTCTGTAAAGGTTCTTTCCGACAATCTACACTGTCTATATAGTTTATGGCTATTCATTACTTTGACCTACAACCTCTTTAATGTGTAAGGGAATAATTCACAATGGAAAAGAGCTGTTTGGATAATAACATTTATGGCTGCACCATTAATAATAGGGAGGGGCTGGGGATACAGCTCAGTTGATAGAGTGCTTGCCTTGCAAGCACAAGGCCCTGGGTTCAATCCTCAGCATCGCAAAAAAAACAAAAAACAAAAAACAAAAAAAAAAAAAAAAAGGAAAAAATGGGCACAACTCAAATGTCTAGATTTGAGGACTGATTTTCCAAAATATGGATAAAAAATATAAGCATATAACTATTAAAATGATAACTGTAATCTATGTTTGTGTATTAAAATGTGCATATAAAATAAAGCTAAATGGAAAAAGAACCAAACTTACTTACACACAGGCATTAAAATTATATTTTTTGTAGTGATAAATAAGGATCAAGAAATTTTATATAAATAGCTTTTAATACAATAAACTCTTTGGACTTTTTTATATTATGAATATTAGAGTGCTGGGTGTGGTGGCGTATGCCTGCAATGCCAACTGTTGGGGAGACCGAGTCAGGAGGACCTCAAGTTCAAAGCCAGCCATAGCAATTTAGCCAGGTCAACTTAGTACGACCCTGCACAAAATAAAAAGCAGACCCTGCTACTAGGGATGTAGCTTAACGTTAAACCATCTCTGAGTTAAATCTCCAGTACCAAAAAGAAAAAGAAAAAAAGAGTTAGTGTATAATAACAGAGAGTGATATGTAATCCCTTAATACAGCTGAATTCATGAAGCAAATGCTACAATGGCTGCTTCCTTTAAGAATTAAGTCTGGAGAGTTGGTAGCCTCTAATAAGCGCACATCCAAACCTGGGGGCAAAAGTGTGTAGAGAAGCTGTTTCAACCCTGCTCCCAGGGGTAGAAAATTAAATAAAAGAGGACTTAGTTAATGCTTAGTTAATACACTGTAGACTTTTTTCATAAAATAACCATTTACATTTAATAAGTATATAAATTGGCTTACTATTTTCTATAAATTACTCTCACCTCTAGGTCTAAATCAGAATTCTGTAAAAGAGTTACAAACAGATATATTTAGGTCCTAATTTAGCCTTGTAAATCAGAATCCCCAGTTATTTGGTCTAAATGTCTGCATTTGTGTGTGAGTGTGTGTGACTGTGTGTGTGTGTGTGTGTGTGTGTGTGTGTGTGTTACTAGAGATCTAACACAGGGGTGCTGTGCCACTGAGCTATACCACCTTCTTATTTTTTATTTTGAGATAGAATCTCACTAAGTTGTCCAGGCTGGCTGTAATGGTTAGTTTGAATTATCAACTTGATTGGATTAAGAGATGCTGATGATTAAGAGGCCTCTGGCTGTGTCCATGGGGGCATGTCTAGGAATGATTGGAATGTGGGATAGGAACTGAAGTGGAGCCCTTCCCTAAGCATAATAGGATGGAATAAAAGCTGGAAGAACAAAGAAGCAGATGTAGATGCAAGCTGGGCTCTTCTTGAACGAGTTCTTGATTGCTGCTTCGATCATCTGAGGATACTGGACTCTCGCTTCTTCACTCTTCCAACACAGACTGACAGTGATTCTCCAGATCTGGGACTAGGGCAGCACTGTTGGTCCTTCTAGTTCTGAGGCTTCTGCATCTTGGACTGCGCAGCTGCTGGTTCTTCCAGCTCTCCAGCTGCAGACCACCACTGTGGACTATGCAGCTTCTGGTCATGTAAGTCAATCTAATAAATCCCCTTTTATAATCATACTTCCTGTTGATTCTGTTCCTCTAGAGAACCCTGACTAATACACTGGCCTTGGTCTTGCAGTCCTCCTGCATTAGCCTCTAGAGTTGTTGGGATTACAGGCATGGGCCACCGTGCCTAGTCATCAGTATTTTTAGTAGATTCTAAGGAAATTCCAATAATTAGGTTTGAGAACACTTGCAATGATACTTGGACAAATCTATATATACATTTATTCTTTTAACCAAGCAGTGTGCCCATTTTTCCATAGGCCCTTTAGCCAAGATTTAACCTCTTATTTTTGCTAAATTGATAGGTATGAAGTGTTATCTCCTACTGATACATTTATTGTTGACAGTCATTAAAAGGCACCATTAAGGTACAAACTTTAAAAACATATTTTAGATGGACACAATACCTTTATTTTTATTTATTTATTTTTATGTGGTTCTGAGGATCGAACCTAATGCCTCACACATGCTAGGCAGACACTTTACCACTGAACCACAATCCCAGCCCAAGGAACATACTTTTTTAAAGGCAACATAAAAATGCTAGCAAAAGAATACAAACAATCTAAACACCCATCATTTTAAGACTGGTGTATATAAACAATCTAAATATCCCATTGTTTTCAGACTGATGAGATAAATGATTGTACTTCCACGCGATGAGAATCTATGCTTCTGTTAAAAGGAATTAAGTGGAACTTTATGTAAAAATAGGAAACATCCAAAATATTTGGTTAAAAGATAAATGTGAGGGATAAAACAAAACATCTATTATGTTACAGTTATGCACCCCCTGCTATCTCGCCGTCAGCTTGGATATTCATTGACTATCTCTGTCAGGAAACATTAGAAATTAAAAACAGTGGTAGTACCTCGTGGGTATAGGACATAGTTGGTTGGGTTACAGTGACTAGTGTAAAAGTGCAGAATAACTTTTTCTCATGCACCCTTGCACATATTACTTCTTACATAATAACATAAACAATTAGGTTTAAGAGGAATCCCAATGGTATTAGCTTTCCATTGTTGTAAAAAATATCTGAGATAAAACAACATATTTTCGCTCATGGTTTTAGAGAGTTCACACCCTGGTCACTAGGACCTGTTTTTGGGTCTGTGGAGGCAGAGTATGTCCTGGTAGGAACATATGGCAGAGGAGGCCAGTTCATGCTGTGGCGGCCAGAGAACAAAGAGAGAAGGGCCCAGCTCTTATTAAAGTTTCCACCATCCCCTCAAAGTGCCATAGGTGGAGCTGGGGTTGTGGCTCAGTGGTAAAGCACTTATCTGGCATGTGTGAGGCCTTGGGTTTGATACTCAACACCACATATAAATAAATAAAAATAAAAGATCCATTGACAAATAAAAAAATATTTTTTAAAAAAGTGCCTGGGCTGGTGACCAAGTTTTTAATGTGTGGGCCTTTGGGGGATACTTATCCAAACCAGAACACCAATTTACCTACATTTCACCCATTATTAATTATTGCCAAAATATCTGGATGTTAACCTAGACCTATGTATGACACTCTAGTTTTTTATAGACCTCTTTCATTTTACCTCTTCATTTCCAGGGTTGTTAGGTTGGTCTTTCTTCTGGTGTTCAGCTCTTAATTAATTGTTTGTCCTATTTTCTCTCTGGGAAATCTGTACCTTACCTAGAAGCAATCTCATTTCAGCTACCTGAAGCCTTCTTGATGGTGTAATCAGAAGAAATGAGGCCTTCATTCTCTTTCTGCTGACCTAAGGAGGTCAGGTCACAGAGAGCACCCCCACTTCCAAGCAAATAAAAACTTATCCAAGCATTCAGTTCATCAGTATATTCAGCACCATCTTTTCTTTTCTTTTTTATTTTTACAGACTGCATTTTGATTCATTGTACACAAATGGGGCACAACTTTTCATTTCTATGGTTGTACATGATGTAGATTCACACCATTCATGTAAACATGCACCATCTTTTCTTATGGTCTCATCCAACCAGGGTTTTTTTTTTTTTTTTTTTTTTTTTTTAACAATCAGAATTTCATCTAGTAGGCTTCTCAAATTCTAAGAGGTCCAAATATTTTTGTGCAAAGGAATTTTATTGAGAAGAGAGGTTTTTAGGATTTGTAATAAATTTGCTGCTAAATATTCCCTCTTGGGGGGACTTCAAGAACATTTTAAACACAATTTGAACATATTGTTTTTGAAACTAGTGGTTTGTTGGTATGCCTTTTATGTAAGGCACTACACATAAAGCCTTCTCTTCTTAGCGACAACATCTCATGGCATCATTAGTCAGCTATTTTGCTGCTGTGACCACAGGACCTGACAAGAACAATTAATGGAAGAAAAGTTTATTTGGGGGCTCATTGTTTCCGAGGTCTCAATCCATAGACAGATGACTGACTCCATAGCTCTGGACCCAAGGTGAGGCAGAACATCAGTGCAGAAAAGGAAAGCAGTTCAGGACATGGCCACCAAGAAGCAGGGAGAGAGAGAGTGGAGAGAGAGAGAGAAAGAAAGAGAGAGGGAGAGAGAGAATGCTCTTTCTCACAAATGTACACCCCAAAGGCATGCCCCCAATGACCTACCTCCTCCAGCCACATCCTACCAGAATATGGTTACCACCCAGTTAATCCATTCAACTGGATTAATACACTGATTAGGTTAAAGTTCTCACAACCCAAACATTTCACCTCTGAACTTTCTGCATCGTCTAACACATGAGCTTTTGGGGGACACCTTAGATCTAAAACATAGCACATGGCTTGAAATTAGCAGAGTCATCACAGGGAACCAAAGTGACTACCTAGTTTCTTCTCTCCCAAGGATGAAAATCACTGACACATAATCATAGCATATGGTCTTCTGAAACTTCTAGAAAGGAACCTTCTCCCAAAATTACTATTTGAATTTTTGAATGGTTCTCACTGTGAGACAATTTGTATTTTTTAATGTCAAATTATGCACCATCTTCTATAATGTCTACCTTCAAATTCTTATTTGTCTTCTACTTGGGAAAAAAAATTGATGTGATACAGATAGGAAACAGATGGTACATTCACAATGGATGATTAAAGGGAATTTGATTAAGGGTCTGTTTACAAAGATCTTGTTATGGTTGTATTTTAAATGTCGTCCAAAAGCTCATGTGTTGAAAGTTTGGTCTCCAACTGGTGAGTTATTGAGAGGTGGTAGAAACTCTAGGTGGGGCCTAGGAGGAAGTATGTCATTGTCTCTAAACCATCACTCTCCTCCCCTCTGCTTGCTGTCTGCAATGAGGTAAGCAGTTCTGCTCCACCACATTCTCTCCACCATGATGTTCTGCTTCACCAAAGGCCCAAGTGACCAGGCACAGCTGCATATGCCTATAATCCCAGCTACTAGGGAGGCTGAGAAAGAAGCATCACAAGTTGAGATCAGCCTCAGCAACTCAGTGAGACCCCCACCTCAAAATAAATAACAAAAAGAGCTGGGGAATTCAATTCAGTGGTTAAGTTTCCAGTACCAAAAAAGAAAAAGAAAAAAGAAAAAAAAGAAAAGAAAAGCCCAATGGGTGGGGTAACATCACCGATTGAAAGCTCTGAAATCTTGCCTTCCTAAGTTAATTTGATTTTTATTTCAGGTATTTTGTTACAGCAAAAAAGAAAGTTAACTAACACAAATGTTTTCTTCCCTTATTACCAGAAACAAGACAAGGATGTCCATGCTGTATTTAGCAATGTACTGAAGGTTCTAGGCAGTATAATTAGGCAAGAAAAAGAAATCAAAAGCATCTGAATTCAGCCTCACCTCCAACCCCAAGGAATGGAGACTACTGCCTGTGGATTGAGACCTCTGAAACCCATAAGTGAACTTTTCCTCCTTTAAAATTGTGCTGGTCGGTCTTTTAGTCACAGCAGTGAAAACACTGACTAAAACATCATGCATGCAGGATGGAAAGCTGTTGAGGCCATGCTTATATTATTGGGGCAAAGAGAAGATCAGCCTCTGGGTTGTGACCATGGGTGATCTGAGGTGGTTACCTAGGTACTTTGGAACATTGTTTAAAACCTCTGGCCCACACAGTGTTTGGGGCTCCTCCCAATATGAATGTGCATAGTGACCTAGAGAATAAAACACCAAATAACCTGGGGGGGAAAAAGCATCTGGATTAGATAAACAAATAAAAATATTCATATTTCTTACAGTGAGAATATGGTCCTAATGATTTTTTCGACTTTCAATTTTTGTGTGTTTGAAAATTTTTATTATCCCACCTTTGCTTCTGAAAGACATTTTCCTTGTATAAAGTTCTAGGTTGGTAGGTTTTTTCCCTTTCAGTAACTTTAAAGATGGACTTTCTTTTGTTTGTATTGTTTCTGACAAGAAATTTTCTATCGTTGTGTGTTCATTCCTCTTTATGTAACTTGTCTACTTGTAAGCATTTCCTTTTACCACTGGTTTTGAACAATTTATTATGTCTTGTGGTGTTTTCTTCATATGATTTGTGCTTATAATTTGCTGAGATTCTTGGATCTGTGGGTTGATAAGTTTTCATCAAACCTGGAAAAAATTTGTTCCTCATTTCTTCAAATGTGTTTCTGTCTATCCCTCCTCTCTTCCTGTTCAGAAATTCTAATCATGTGCATTCATTCTAGGCTTTTTAAAAATGATTCCATAGCTCAATGATGTTCTGTCATGTATTTTTCAATTCTCTTTTCTTTCTTTGTTTAATTGCAGATAGCTTTTTTAATTAAAAAAAATTTAGTTGTAGATGAACACACTACCTTTATTTTATTTATGTGGTGCTGAGGTTTGAACTAAGTGCCTCATGCATCAAGGCAAACATGCTATCACTGAGCCACAACCCCAGCCCACAGATAGCTTTTGTTGCTATCTTCAAGTTCACTCTTTTCTTCTGCAATATCTAATCAGCTGTTAAGCATATCCATTGTATTTTTCATCTCACGCATTGTAGTTTTAAGTTTTAATGTTGAAAAGTTTGCTTTGATCTTTTAAAATAACATCCATGCTTCTACTTAAGTTTTTGAACCTAAAGGATACCATTTTAATATCTTTATCAAATAATTCTAAAATGTATGTCGATTGGGGATAACTTTTAATTAATTTATCTTCTCATAATGGGTTATGATATTCATTTATTTGTATGCCAAGTAAATTTTTAGTGGATTCCAGACATTGATAATAATAATATGAGAACATACAAACACATAACTCTGTGCTATTTCTCCATATTATTGGAAACTTTCCCTAATTGTTTGTTTTCACAAGTTCATTCTCCAGGTTGATAGAATATTCTATCATACAGGGTTCTTTGTGATTTATATATGTTGAATTTCTAAATAATTTGTTATCATGTGTGGTTTCCTTTTTCCAATAATGCTGAGAGAACTGAGTTATTGATAAAATCAAATGTATTTTTCTAAAAACCAATAGAACAAATAGCCCAATCAATAAATGGGTTAAGGAACTGAACAGAAACTTCACAGAAGAAGAAATATGATCAAAAATATATATAAAAAAATCAACATCTCTAGCAATTAGAGAAATGCAAATTAAAACTATACTGAGATTCCATCTCACTCCAGTCAGAATGGCAATTATCAAGAATACAAATAACAACAGATGTTGGCGAGGATGTGGGGAGAAGGGTGGCTCCCCTATATTGCTGGTGGGACTGCAAATTGATGGTTACTATGGAAAGCAGTATGGAGATTCCTCAAAAAACTTGGAAAGGAACTACCATTTGACTCAGTTATCCCACTCCTTGGTCTATACCCAAAGGAATTAAAAATCAGCATACTACAGTGACACAGTCACATCAATGTTTATAGCAGCTCAACTTGCAATAGCCAAGCTATGGAAACAACCTAGATGCTCTTCAATGGATAAAGAAAATGTGGTATATACACACAATGGAATATTACTTAACCATGAGGAAGAATGAAATTATGGCATTTGCTGGTGAATGGATGGAAGTGGAGACTAACATGCTAAGTGAAATAAGCCAATTCCCAAAAACCAAAGGCCAAATGTTCTCTCTGATGTGTGGATGCTAACTCAAAACAAGGGAGGGTAGGTAGGAGAAGAAAATAAGTCCACTGAATTAGACAAAGGGCAATGAAGGGAAGGGAAAGGGAGGGGAAGAGGAAGGACAGTAGAATTAACTGATCATAACTTTCCCAGTCTTGTATTTGAATACAGGACCAGGGTAACTTCACATCATGTACAACCACAAGAATAGGATCCTAATTAGAATAAGTTATACTCTATGTGTGTATAATTTGCTAAAATAATTCTACTGTCATGTGTAACTAAAAAAGAACAACAACAATCAAAAAACAAAACAAAACAAAACAAAACAAACAAACAAAAAAACCCCAAAATCAATAGAGTAGTGGATAGGATGAGATATTTTCTTCTGTTCTCTGTTGGTTGATAAATAACCTGAATAGAACTGTTTATCCTTTATGGGAATCTGCCTAGTGTCTTTGTTTTTCTTTTTGTTTTTTTAAGTTGGCCATTTTTTTAGACTTCTTTTTTGTTGTTTTTCTTTTTAGTTTTACATAACAGTAGAATGCCTCCTCTTTATTGATTTTATTTACATGACTCACATTCATGACTTTACATGATTTACTTGTAGTATTCATTTGTGTTATGGTTTGGATATGAGGTATTCCTCCTTTCCCCCCCACCCCCAAATTTGGCCCCTGTGTTGATGCAGGATATTAGAGATGAAATGATGAGATTATGAGAGATGTAATCTGATCAGTCCATCCTAGTTTGAATGAACTGACTGGGTGATAACTGTAGGCAGGTGGAGCGTGACTGGAAGAGGCAGGTCACTGAGGGCATGAACCCATGGAAAGGTTCATCTTACCTGGGGACCCCTCCACTTGCTCTCTTGGCCTCCTGGCTGCCGTGTCCTGAGCTGCTTTCCTCGGCCATACTTCTGTCACAATGTTCTGCCTCACCTTGGGCCCAGAGCCCAGATGACTATAAACTTTTCCCCTCTAAATTATTCTTGTCAGGTATTTTTGTCACAGTGACAAAAACCTAACTAACACAACTTGCTTGTAGCAACAGGTTAAAGAACTGATGATATTTTCACTCTTCCATGTGACCACCAAAATTAGCAGTTTTTTTCTGAGATGGGATCACTATGTTGCCCAGGTTGGTCTTGAATTCCTGGTTCTAGTGATCCTTCCACTCTGTCTCAGCATCCCCAATAGCTGGGACTACAGGTGTACCACCACGCCTGCCTCCGTTGAACAAATTTTAAGGACAATGTCCAATAGACCTAACCTTTTTGAATTTCAGTTTTCTTGTGGGTATTAAGGAGTATAATAAAACTTAAATCACAAAGATGTGTGAAGACTAAATAAGATAGCATGTGGGAACCTGACTAAAAAAATGCCTGACATATAGAAAGTCTGCTGTGAATGTTGAGTTCCTCTATTAAGGGCTATGGGGATATGGACACTGAAACTCTGAGTCAGTGTTTTCCTAATTACAGCTCTTTTGCTCTGATTTCTGCTCCAAATCAATCTCATCCTGAAGTGCTTTTAGATTGCATGAGTATTCTATTTTAGAAAGTTCATATGCCTCTGCCTTCATAACTGGTACATCTCTTTTGGTGTCACTCTTAGCTCTAGAAATAGATACCTGCCATTTAGCTACATGACCTCTGGGGAGCAGACCAAATATTAGCCCAGAGCAATGGTTCTCAAGGTGAGGTCCCTAGACCAGCAGCATGGGTATCACCTCAGAATTTATGAGAAATACACACTTCCAGGTCCAACTCTGGACAGCCTGGATCAGAAATTCTTGGGTACCCAGTAATCTCTGCTTTAGAAATCTTCCAGGTGATTTGGATGCTTGCTAAAATTTGAGAATTTCTGCTGGAACAATGGATGAAGAAAGAAGCCCACTGTTCTCTAATGATCGCAATGATTTTGACAAGAAGAAAGAGGAAAAAGGCAGACGTGTGTGTATCAGGGAAGGAACTGAAAAGGTAAACCTACAAGGACTTGAAGCACTAGGGATAAGAGGCAAAGGAAGAGAAGTGTGATCAAGCATGTGGGATCAGAGGAAGAGAACACAAAGTTCTGGAGATACATCAGGGTTGTGTGTGTGTGTGTGCGCGCGTGCGTGTGCATCTGTCTACTCTGAGAACTAAAAAGGACTTTTTGAAGTCATGGACCAAAACAAGGGTAAGACACCGAAGTGGTTGTGAACCACCTTAGAATTTTTCAAAGGATTTTGAAAAATTATGTCCTTTTAAGTACATTTTAAGTTGACCTTTAAATTTTTTTCATTAAAAGTTTTAAGAATTGGAAAGGATATAATTTCTATCATATTACAAATAAATCTATTCCATCACTCTTTTAAGTTTTCCCAACAATATCTAAATACCAGAGTATTTTGATATCTACCTCATCCATTTTAAAAGTTTAAAACAAGCTCTGCTTTCACAGCTGCAAATTTTGTGCTTTTTCCCTTCTGTGAATTTGAATTTGTATCCTATTTCCTCCACAGATTTTAACCTAATACAGTGTATTTTTATGCTTAAAACTTTTATTGGTCTCTCTATTATTCCTTCATAAAAAAAGTGTAACCTCAAAGTTTTAAAATTTTTTCCTGCAAACATAAAGAACTGTGTTAAAACATCTCCTTTGCATTGAACCATTGAAAAACTTTGTAGGAGTGCATGATTGAGCAAAACAGTGTACATTAGCATGACTTTTTAATAATTTTATTAAATGTGAAAAGTAAAAATGTTATTGGAACTGTATCTCTGAATGAGAGATAATTAAAAGAATTGTCACAAGGTCCTTTGTTGGTTGTTTGGACTTTTAAAACTTCAGGGTAATGTGCAACTTTAAGATTTAAAATGTCTTTTTTCTATGAAGTAGAACGATTGTGCATTACAAGGAGGAAAACAAAATCCCCAACTGCAGGTGCATATTCAGATCAATTTTAGGAAAGAGTTCATGTGGAGTTTGAGGATCTGGAAATCAGTTTCCTTAAAACTATCCATGTCCCTGTGCTCCTTGGTAAGACTTTACATACCTTCAGGGGCACCTCAATATGAAGATTTCTGTGTCCGAAAAAGGCTCTGGTCTGGAAGTCAGAAGACCCAGTGAGGTTTGCTTTGAGTTTTGCTTTTGCAACTTGTGTGAAGGGGGAGGCATTCCATTCCCTGAGTTTCTCTCATGTAGTAGGCACTGACTAGGTGCTTTCACATCTTATTCCAGACACACTGCAACTATGTAGGGCAGGCGAGGTGAACACTAGCTCCATTTGTAAATGAGGAAGTTGAGGCTCGGGAGTTAAAGAGCCTAGCCTAAATGACACACATACATGGAATCTCATGTCCAAGATTCAAGATTCAATCCCAGTCCTGACTCTAAAGCCTGTGCTGTCATCTCCCTGCAATGATGCTTCCTGAACAAGTCATTTTCCCACTGTGGGCCTTAGTTCATTCATCTGTGAAACTAAGAGAGTTGAGGAATCCTGAAGCCATTTCCAGAACGTCATCTTGTCAGTCTTTGTGTGGTAGAGGATGGGGCTGGAGGGGAAAGGGACTTCCCAGAAATTCATGCCCCAAAAGAGTAGGACATAAATCTAGAACACATTCATAAATTCACCAGACCTAAGGGTAATTCCAACACTTTAATCCCAAGTTGGGTGAAAGTCTAAAAAGAGTATGGTTTGACCTGGTGTTTTAATCAGATTTTTTTGCTGCTGCGACTAAAAGACCTGACAAGAACAACTTTAGAGGAGAAAAAATTTATTTGAGAGCTTATGGTTTCCGAGGTCTCAATCCACAGACAGCTGGCTCCATTCCTTGGGGCTCAAGGTGAGACAGAACACCATTGTAGAAGAGTGCGGTGGAGGGAAGCAGCTCACATGATCATCAAAGAGAGGGGCTCCACTCATCAGATACAAAATATATACCCCTTGGGCTGGGGAGATGGCTCAGTCGGTAGAGTGCTTGCCTCACAAACACAAGGCCCTGGGTTCGATCCCCAGCACCGCAAAACAAACAAACAAACAAACAAAATATATACCCCAAAGGCATGCCCCCAATGACCTGCCTCCTCCAGTCACACCCTACCTGCCTTCAGTTACCACTCAGTTAATCCCATCAGGGGATTAATTCACTCATTGGGTTGAGGTTCTCATAACCCAATCATTCCTCCTCTAAACCTTGCACTATCTCACAAATGAGACACCTCACATCCAAACCATAATACCTGGTACTTGATCCAGGCAGAATTAGATTAGAACCAATCTCAAAGAAAATTATGGGGCATGTAATAATGTACCTCTAAAAGGAAACTAGGAAAACAAAGAAAAATCAAACCAGTCAACCAAACAACAACGACAACAACAAATCCCACAAGAAAATACATGTACCCTTATTCAGGTTCTATGCAATCTATCCATAAAAATGTATGTAGTAAGATCTGTTGAATCCCTAGGGCAGGCATAAGATCTATAAATTGCCTAATTCTAGAATCGGCTAGAAATTACAGTGAAATAGTAATTAAACCCATAATATATTTTAGGATATGTGGACCATATGACTATAATATATATCTTTAAATGTACATGTATTACATAACATCTCAAAATAGCGGTTTACTTTTACTACTTGAACTTCCTTGTCATCATTTATTCCTTATTTCTTAACTACTTGCAACCTGGTCCTAAAAATTCACTAGAATTATTTTCTCCAAGGTCACTGATAAGCTCAAAAGTGTCATCAGAATTTTTATTCTTTAGAATCTTTCTGCATTTGATGTGACTAATTTCTCTTCTTTCTTTATTAATATCCAGCTTTCTCTCACCTAACATTAAACCCACAAGTTTTCCTCATACCCTGTGAGTACTCATCTCTTTCTTTCTGGAAGATCCCTTCTCCAAATACTCATTATATGTATCCACTGTTAAAGGCATTTTTCCCTCCCTTAATCTTGGCTTCTTTTTAGTCTTTTTTAAAAGAATATTTTTATTAGTTATTGATGAACCTTATTTGTATGCAGTGCTGAGAATTGAACCCAGTGCCTCACATATGCTAGGCAAGTGCTCTACCACTGAGCCACAACCTCAGTCCCTTTTTTTAGTCTTGATAATATTCAACATTCTTATTCTTTGGGGGAAGTTTCAAGTATCTGCTGATGATTAACAGGTTGGCACTTCAGCTTTGTGCTTCAGAGCCAAAGTACTAACTTGTCATTGGACTCTCTCAGACTTTCAGTCAACAGGTCCCAAACTAAATGCTTCATTATTATCTTGAAATCTGCTCTTTCTACTGAATTTCCTACCTCTTTTGTGGAACTACCATCCTTTCAGTTGCCTAGGCTAGACATTTTGCTCCCTTTGATTTTCCCCAATATGTTTTCAAATAATTACTAGGAAAAATATATCCATAGAAGACTGAAAAAGAGTTGTATGCTTGCTTCAAGAGCAACGATGTAGGAGAAGTTGGGAATGCTCCTGATTCATAAATAGACCATTCATGGAGGGACAGACACTCACTTAGCAAATGTATTCCAAGTCACTAAATCAGTAGGTAGTGAGTCTCACTGATAATGACTTGAGTACGTTTCTCTTTTTGTCTCTTTCTTTTTGGTTATACTGCTCTCATTCAGTATGTTGGGTCTTTTGTCCTTGATTATTGTAATAGCCTCAGTGGAAGATGTTGGACTAGTTTTCACAATCTACCTTTGCAAGTCAAGACAGGAGAGATGTGAGCAAGCACAACACAGCAAGGGCCGGAGGGAGGGAGCGGAAAGCAGGGTGTTTAACTGGCCAGTAGAAAAACATGTGAGGTGGACCTCAACAGAGTTAATGACATCTTGGGTCACACTGATAGGACTTTTGTGGTCAGGGGGTGTTGCAAAGTCTTCTGTTCTTAAAATAACACATGAAAAGAAATAGAGACAAAATGGAGTTTATTTGCTAGAGTAATCAGTATAGTGAAGGAGCCCAAAGTGCTTTCTTGTCAGGGATTGTCAATTAAATGGAGGCTATTAATTCGGAGACGATCCAAGGGAGAATAGTACAGTTGTCTTCATTTATGGGAAGTACAATCTTAGGTATGGAAATCACCTGAGACTATAAATGTTAGAGCTGTCATGAGATGGAAAACATTCATTTCAACAAATATTCATTGTATGCCTCCTCTGTACTGGGCACTGGGGATACATGAGAGGGTAAGACAGTCTCCACCTTCATGGAACTTGACTTGTAGTCTGACTGGCAGACAATAAGCAAACAAACAAACAAATGGATAATATGATTTCTGAAGCGTTGGAATTATCTTCCATAGCAGACTAGAATGCATCTGATGAGAGGAGTATTTGAACCTGGCTTCAATGACCACATGGCAGGGAGATTTTAGAAGAAATTTAGACATTGGATTGGTTGTTGACTGAGAGGATCTGCAGGGACTCCTGGCTTTTATGATTTTTCCCTTTTTGTATCACCTACCAGAATAGGACTTTCTCTCAGACACCCCAAGGTTAGAAACTCCAAACTCCTTGTGATTTCAGGAATAAGCCCTGAACTGAGGTTAGTGAGTCAGTAGTGAGTTAGGGTGGGTATTTGTCCATGTGGTCTCCTTGCCTGGAGTGTCTTTACCTCGCTTATTTGCCACCCAAAATCCTACTGGTCCATAAAAGCTCTGCTCAAAGATGAACTTTAAAATCAAACCTTGTGAACACCACTGAAATGTACCGTATTCCCATTGGACACGGTGGCACTTAGCCTGCAGCTTTATTAAAGCACTTCCTGTATTTTACTTGTGGGGACTCCATTATTTTTCATTCTGCTTCCCTCCTAGCTGCTGGTTTACTTGAGGTCAGGGACTATATCTTTCTCTTTTTATTATCTTCCTTGGGGCAAGCGTTCCTGTACATGGCTTTGCACCCAGGAGGTAGTCAACAAATAAATGAATGTCATAACAGGCAATAAGTTAACAATTACTATCTGTAATGAATTAGACATGACCACTGCTGGAAGAAAGAGAATAACCTATTAGTTTAATTAATTTAGATTAACTTCATTAAGAATTTTCTCTCCCTATCTTTGCTGTATCCCTACATACTAGCTGTGTGACTCTGACCAAGCTGCCTAATGCCTTCATGCCTCGGTTTATTCTTCTTCACAATGACAATCATATATACTTCACTGTAACTATTTATGAAGTACCTTCTATATAAAATTTTTGCAAGAATTGAGTGCAATAATCCATGTGAACTACCTAGTTTGGTACTAACCTCTTAATTAATCCTCACTAAATGTTAGCAATAATTATTATTTATGGTAGGCTTTCTTACCCTAAATAGTTTAATGGTTTAAAGATATAGTTTAAGTCTATGAAAAATAAAAAAAAATATTTTATTAATTGAGAATTTTAATTGAGAATTAATTGAGAATATTAGTTGATAATTGAGAATTTTCAAACAAATTATAAAATCATATAAGTTTGATCTTATATGAGGTAAAGTTGCTATCTTCCTAGCAGGTAAATATAATCCGAGATATGAAATTAGGAGGTAAACTCCTACTTGTGCTGAATTTGAAATAGTGTAATGGAAAGACTGAATGTAGATACCACCTAGAGTCTCTGCAGGGGATGGGAATTAGAGAGACAACCTCTCCTTGACAGATAAGAAAACACATGGTTCAGATAGGTTCAGTGACTTGCCCAAGACCACACAGGCAAGGGTCAGAATGGGAATCTTAACCTTTTCTGCTTGGCTTCTTAACCACTGCTCTCTCCACTGTACTCTATTGCTTTCCTGCTGCCTGACTGATCTACCCAGATTGGAGATGCCAAAGCTTTACAGGCCCCAACGCTTCATTTCTAGCACATTGTATGCAGCAAACCTAATTTCAGACAGTTGGGGCTGAGGCAGCAGATAGTCTTTCAGTCTTAAGAAAAACTGACTCACAGGCTCAGGCAGGCTAGGACCTGTAGTAGGAGGTTATCTAGGGTTTCCTCTGGGAGGGACTGGGGACATGACAAAGAGAACCTCAGGCTGTCTGTTATGCATTTGACCCAGAAGAAGTAAGAGGATAGTGCATGATTCTGCCCCTGATGTGTCAGGAAGGCAAACCCTGGAATGAATCCAGATGTGTTTGCCCAAATTGCCAAAGCCAGGTGAAAAGGATTTTCAAGTTACATTGGAGCAGGAAGCAAAACTCAGAAAGGGATAGCCCTCGTCCTCTTGCTCTCTGAGAAGGGTTTAATGTTAATAAAGAATTGCAAGAAGGCAGTTATTCTGATTTCAAACAAGTTTCAACTAGAGAGTTTAGAATAGACAGAAGAAACTGAGGCCTACCAAGGGAGGCCTTGAAATTAGAAGAATTACATACTAGGGGCTGAGGCTGTAGCTCAGTGGTAGAGTCCTTGCCTTGCACATGTGAGTCACTAGGTTTGATACTCAGCACCACATTAAAAAAAAACAAAAAACGAATAAATAAAATAAAGGTATTGTGTCCATCTACAACTAAAAAAAAAAAAAAACAAAATGAAAAAGAATTACATATTAAGAAACTGCCCAATATTGACCTTTATGTTTATGTTTACTGATCTATATGTTTACATTGTATTTATAGAGGGTTCTTCTGTCACAAAGGGTTTCCTTTCAATAGCCAATTAATTCAATTTGATAAATATTTATTTAGCTTTTCTCATATCCAAAGGACAGCCATTTCCCCTCTCTCCAATTGGATGACATGACCTATAAATGTGTTTTATCTAAACATAAATCAAGCACACTCTGCCTTTCACCTGGCTTATGGAGGGCTCTGGTGCACCTCTGCTGTGTGTCAGGTGTGGACAATATAAAGCAGCTTGCTGAAGAGTCAGTTGCCTGAGAATTTGTGAGTGTGCCTGTGTGTGTGCACTTTTGTAATAAAGCAAAGAGCTATTTTGTGGAGTAGAGAACAAAAGCTGCTCCAATCAGCTGCCTTTGGGCTTTGTTGTGGGCATATCCTAGTGCAATAGGGGAAGGTTTTTAGTAGTAAAGTTTGAAAAGTAGAAAATCTTAACCTGAACTTATACATTAATTTGTAGGCATATTAACACTTCATTAATTCAGACTCCATTTATTGGAATTTGTAACAATCTGAATAAGTGCTATCTATTGTCTATATAGAGTCATAATGTAAAAGTGATGATATGTCTTATTTTTTCATTTCCATGGGTATGATTTAAATACTAAAGAAAAATTTAAAAGAACCCAAACACATTGTAAACAGTAATTTGTATTCAAATATTTAATATATGAATTACAAGTATTCTTATCTATTCATCTGATTACAGTATGTATTTGATTAGTTACAACATTTCCTTTTATTTATTTAACAATATTCTTATAATCAAGACTTTTACTTAGCTTTTCCCCTTCTTCTTGTCATTCATGATAATTGGTAAGGTTTAAATCACTAGCCGCCTTCCATTTTCTACCACACAAACCTTCTAAAGAGGATGTGGTTTCCCTAGTTTCCAGTTGAGCAAGTTGTAACAGGGTCTTTGTGCTTAGGTCTTCTTGAAAAGATATAATTAAATAAGAAATTGTAAGCTAGAGGGGAAAATTCAAGATGGAGGGGGCGTGTTATCTTCCAATATTCATCTTCACCAGCATCCCCTACGTGAGTACATACCCTTAAAGTTTTCAGACAATTTTCATAAGTGCTTTTTCATTTCACTCCCCCAAGAATCAAGTATTTTCCAACAATGGAAACACTCCTAAGCCAGGTCCAAGAAACAACTACCACAGATTCTTTTAGGCAATCTGACCATATTAGCGCTTCTGTGTGGGGTATTCTCTCAGCTGATGGGTACTCCGATCAGGGACTCTCAGGGAGTAGGCCATGAGGAATGAGGAATGAGACTCCACCCCTGCTCCCAGTTGAGGAGCAAGAAGATCCCTTCTGGATATCTTCATGAGTATACATTGACTGTCATGCTGCCCAAATTCTAGGAGATAAGAGTCTCTTCCGCAGTCAAGTGCTTTCCAGGATGTCTATCATCTTATCTGAAGGTAGACCAGGCAGATGTCACATATAACCTATTTACAGGCAAGAAAATAGGTTTAAAATGACCTGAGAATTCCTGGTGATAGAGAGTAGTTACCTCAAATGCCAAGTTGATTGAGAACCCCGAGGTTGTGCTATTATCCATGTTTTTTTCTGGTACGGAAGGGAACAGAGTGGCAAAGGTCCTCATTTTTGCCATGCCTGCCCCTGGTTTTGCCACTTAGGACTTAAACCTCCTGCCCTTCTTTTTTTGTTTTGAGACAGGGTCTTGCTAAGTTGCTTAGGGTTTTGCTAAATTGCTGAGACAGGCTTTGAACTTGCAACCTTCTTGCCTCAGCCCCCAAATCACTGGGATTATAGGTGTGTGCCACCCGCCCAGCTCTGTAAGGCCATTTCTAAAGTAGACTGGTCTTCTGCTTCTGGGTTAGGTGAGGTGATTTGCTGTCTATGATGGAGTTTAATTTTTTTCTTTTTCTTTTCTTTTCTGGTAAATCATCATTTGGCTGTTGGCATAGTAAACATCCTCATCCTAAAACAAGATTATCCTAATTTTGGCAGGGAACACATTGTTCTTTAGGGAGCATGATGAGACCTCTTTTATAAATCACTATTTGAATTCAAATAGGTTATAGAATCAAACTCAAGTCCAAGGCTAGGGTTCAGTCACACTTCTAAATGGCAACCCAGCAAATGTGCGTTAAGTTTGTCCCCAGATTTATTGGGTTCTGGGCCATTTTCCAGAGGGGGGATAATTGATTAGACAGTTTGGTGAGATATCAGCCAGTCTCTAAAATTTGCAACTTTTGACTCATTTACTTTGAGGGCAAATTTTGGTGTTTTTGACAAAATCGTGTAAATCCAATCTATTGTCCTCAAGAATGCACACAATGTGTCAGTGTGTATTTTCTGTTTTTTTTTTTTTCCCCATGAGTCAGATTACAAACTACTGCTCAATTTTCTATTCTACTAGCAAATATAACATGTATCTTAATTTAGATAGAATTCCTGTCTGCCTATTCTCGGCTTCCAGAGTGGTCATCATACTGACCTCAAGTTACTCCTTTAATACAGACGATGGGGGTATGTGTGTAATAGGGTAATGTGAGAACATTAGCATCCCCATATCTTAGTGGACTGTTACCTACATCTAACTCCTGACTTCCTTAGTTTAAGCATTGTTTCTATTTAGTTTCCCAGCAATATGACTTCACCTTCAGAATTCTGACTCTGTATAGTCATGAAGTTCTTTAATGGCTTCCTGATGATGAAGTGAATTTTCTTTTGTAGTTATTTTTATAAAAACGATATAATGCTCTACCGTCTACCCTCTTTGACTCTTCTTCTACCATCTCCACAGCTTCATAATCTTTAACAGAAAGAAAGTTAACATCTCAACTCTTCTTTGATTCCACTCATCTATTCTTATAGTTAGTGATCAAATGCATGTGTGGTTATTCTGTTAATATAGTTCCAAATTTTCCTCTAGGTACTGGTCTTACACTTCATCCTGCTTTTTGGGCAGGGCCTGTAAATGTTCTACAGAAATTTGTTAATAAGCCTATAATGACTTTCAATAACTATAGTTTGGATACATATGTCTGCTGTTGCAGCCCTTCTTCTTTTTTTCCTTTTGCAATTCAACTCATCTTTCTCCTGAGGATGCTACTCATCTACAGGGGTAGGTATGTGGGATAGGTATGACCAGTAGAATATTCCATTCCTTAGCTCTGTTATTCCTAGAACTCTTATGTATATGTATTCCCTCATTTTCTTGGAATGTTATATGGTACTTTGGACCAGTAATGATCTTTCATAGACATCCATCCATTAATTCAACAAATATTTATTGAGGACCTTCAAAATACTGTCTGTATCTTATCCCTTCTAAGCCAGAATAAAAATTCTTAAGGGCAGTGACCATGATTGTATTCTTTCCTGGTCCACTTTGCAAATAATAGATATTTAATATTTAATAGAACATATTAACTATTTAAATTTGATTGCAACCATATTTAAAATCTGGGGGGAGTCTATAATTTTTTCTTACAGAAAAATGCCCGATCGGCACAGGTGCCTATAATCCCAGACTTGCTGATAAGCAAGCCTGAACCCATCAATTTGCCAGATAAGTTAAGAAATGCTTGAAGCCCAGTGGTGGACAGAGCCTTGTCCTAAGCTGCGATTCTGTTATATTTGAATGAATCTAATTTAAAAAAATTGATTCCCAGACAATATTGTAGCAACAATAATGGAAGCTTTAAATATTAGGAAAAAAAATTCAGGAAATAAAAAAATTAACAAAATGACTGTTTTAATTTTTGGACATTTCCTGAATGCCTGTCCATATGCAAATATTTTATAGAAGTATAATTTTAATGGTTATAATTAGGTCTCGTTTTTTCAATTACAATCATTTTACTCATTTTGCCAACACTGACTTAATTATTACTATGTGCACAGCATCAACTGAGATCAAAAGAAATGTTCTATATATCCACGTAATTTGGTATGTGGGAAGAAAACTAGATATGAAGGCAATCCATTTATGTGTCCTCCTTTGGCAACTCCCTGTTGAACTATCTTTTCACTTGATGGTTTCCCTGGTGCCTAGAAGTACTTCACTTTAATACCTATCATACTAGATTAAAAGCTTGACCTCTGTAAAAGTTTTCTTAGAGTTCCAGCCTATGTGGCCTTGTAAGAAATATATTTTTAAATTCTCAAAGGGTCCATACCCCTTTGGCCTTGAAAATATTTGAAAAATGCAGCTGAATAAACCATGTTTAGGTTTTTATTTATATTTTTTTTAGTTGTCAATGGATCTTTTATTATATTTATTTATATGTGGTGCCGAGTATTGAACCCAGGACCTCGTACATGCCAGGCAAGGGCTCTACCACTGCGCCACAACTCCAGCCCCCATGTTTAGATTTTAAAACACATACAGTGGTCTTATTTATTTGCTGTAACTTTTTCACCATATCTGGCACAATTCTGGGCACACAATAAATATAATAAGCACTCCCAGGTGGAATGAGGCTGTTCAGAATTGTGTCTTTTTAGGTGCTATCTAACACAGACCAGGAGTTTATGAAATTTCATAAACAACAGCCAAAATGCTTAATGACAAAAGCTAGAATAATCAGAACACTCTTGATAAGAAGACTACAAATGAAAACAGTATTCAAATCATTGAGGTTAGAAAAGGTAGAAGTGTACTGACAGCTGGATGTGCTCATTAAACTTTAATGTTGATTTTCCAAAAAGAAAAAAAAAATCTAAGCTGGTATTTTCCTGAGATAGTAGAATGCTCCTAAAAGAGCAGTAAGAGCTAGTTAGGGAAATAATGTTACTTCCCCTAAATTACACGTGTGTGTGTACTTGCATTGGGGACTGAACCAGGGCCTTGCAAATGCTTGAAATTGTTCCTTTTATCTTCAAATATTGGTCACTACTAGTGCACACACAACATAAATGATACAAACAAGGAACAACAGACATGATGAAGCACTAATGGGTTTACAAAACTGAGCTGTATAAACCCATTCCCATAAGAATCCTTTCTGGTCTGATATCTGGCATGTTCTACTAATGTCTAATTTGAATGTTATACAGAAACACATATTGCTCAGGGCTTCATGCATTCCCTCCAATTTCCTTTCAAAATGCCTCCCTATAGGGCATGAAGTCAGAGCTATGATGCATCTTGATGGCCACACTCCAAATAAAACTCTGGCTAGACTGAGGGGTACAGGCATTTTGGAATTTCTTCTCACTTGACTCACAAGACTTCTTAAAATTTTTTAACCCTCCCCAGTCAAGATAGTAAACAGCCAAGAAACAGCATGACATTTTCTTTGGAAGTTTTCACATTTGCCATCAACATAATGTAAAGACCTAGAAGACTTCTGTTCCATTCTGAGAGATGTCCTGAAGTATTTGTTCTGAGAATTCCTCAGGCCTATATTTATTATTGTATCTTAATACACACAAAATAAAGCTTAATTCCTAGGATTTAATGTAAAAATACACAAGTCAAAGTATTCAATGAGTTCACACTAATTCATTTATTCAATTCAATGTAAAAATATTTGCACTCGTCTAGAAAAGTTCTTTTCAAAAAATGTGAAAGGAAATGGTGTAAGATAAAATTGGTTTAAAATAATAACATCAATAATAATATAGTAAAGCACATGATTATACTCTTAGCAGAAAAATGTGACAAGGATAAAAAAATGAAAAGGATTCATCAAGGGTTTGTTTTTTTTATCACAGTACACTTTCTTAGATGTTAAAATTAGGGTATTTATATGATCTGTGAAAAGCTTGATATGAAACTTGTAATACATAACATTTCATAGTAGCAATGTTTCAAACATGCTCCCTCTTTTTTGGGGGGAGGGTGGTGTAGTCATTCATTACTTTTCCATTTGGGCCCACCTCACTGGTTATGTGTAAACAAGTATCGGTATTTTATTACCCTGGACACACATTCAGCAACAGGAAAAACCCCACAACGTAAGTTACTTCAGAGACTTTCTTACAATATCCACTAAAATACTTCTTATAATTCCAGTCTACACAACAAAGTCCAAATTTCTTGGTGTAAACAATGTTTCCTCAATTACCTTTTATACCTTAATTTCTACTAGTCTCCTCTATCACCTTTCTGTTCCAGCCTAACAGGTTTTATCAGAAGTCAGATGAAGAAATTCACACTGTCCTTAATTGCTCTGACAGTTCTAACCACCTAAGGGCTTACTAAGGAGGGGGTTTGTCTGATGGGTTGGAATTGAAGTGGTGAAAAGTATTTTATTTCCCCTCCTCTTTCTTCATCTCCAAATCTTACTACTCATCTTTAAAGACTCACTTTAAATTGAAGTATATTCCATTCACCTATAAGATTGAATGAGCAATTTATTTGAATATGTGTAACAACTATAACAAATTTGCTCTCTCACAATTTTTTTTTATGGATTCAGAATGTGACTTTTATTATTTAATTTCTCATTTATTTGTTTCCCTAGGGGGTTAGTTCCCCAAGGACACAGTGCCTCTGAAATACCTTTTTATGTTAAATGTCTAGCAAATGTCTTGCATTTAGAATGTACTTAATAAATATTTACTGGTTTATTAATTTAACTCATATAACAAAAGGATTATTAAAGTATTGTTGGTTGGAAAGCTTTCCTCAGAAATCGGGGGTTTTGTTAAGAATTTCATTGTAATTAGAGGCTTTTGAGGAACATATGAGTCACAGTGAAGAAATATGTTATTTTGGGTGCCAATGCACTTTAAATATCAAATAAATAGAAGAAGACAAAGGGGGAGGGCAGGAAGAAAAAGCAGGGATCATGAACTGATAGCAATTTCCACAGGGATGAATTCAACTATATATAACCATAAAGTTCTAATAAAAAAATCAAACAAATAGGAATAATAAAAATACTAAATGAAGACACTGACAATGAATGTATTAATAATTAAATATACAAAATGCTAATAAAATTTTTGCTTTCAGTTTGAATCTTGATACAAATGTACTTATATTTACAGAATCGGAAATATGGTACATATACAATCTTAAGTTCTGTATTTTTCAATTAGTATTGTTTCACAACATATTTCTGTATTTATTTTTATTGACTGCTTAATATAGAGTTAATGTAGCATAATTTACTGAACAACCTTTTATTATCACTGTTTTCATTTATCTTCTCTTAAGCCAGATCTTACATACTATATAATTTCAATACCTTCAGGCCTCTGCATACCTTCCTACATACATTTCTGTCACTGCATAAACTTTTTTCTTTGCCTTGAAAGTTCTTTGCTTCCTTACCCACTTAGATAACTAATCTAAGTGGTTTACAAACTTTTTTGTTCTTGATCTTGAACTAAAATGATATGCACATTATAAGATAAAAAAGATGAAGGTAAAATAAGCAGTATTTTTAAATGAATTCTTTTAATTATTTCTGGTCTCACACCTTTTTGTTCTTACGCTCTAACCCTCCCCACCAAAAATTAAAACTTTCCCAGATGCGTAGTCTTTAAATGTTTTAGTAACTGTGAAGACTTCATACTAGCATAGCTACATCTCAGTCATATTGCAACTGAGGGAAAGCTTTGACTTTAACAACATTAGATGGTACCTCATATTTCAAGAATTTCTGAGTAGGGAGATGATAACCAAAGGTTACAAATTCTTGCTAGGTAGGAAGAATAAGGGTTTTTTGTTTGTTTGTTTTTTTGAGAACTATTGCATAGCATGGTAAGTATAAACTAGCAGGTGAGTAGTGCACACCTTAGTATTGCTAAGGGAGTAAATATCAAATGGTGTCATGACAAAAAAATCAAATATTTGAGGTTATGGACAGATTAATTAGCTTGATTTATATTCTACATTGTATTAAAAATTGTAACATCGCTTTGTTCCACATAAATATATAAAACTATACTTCATCAATATATAACAAATTCTTGAGACTTTCAAAAATTTCAGGTCCAGTTGTCATATCTGATCAGCACCTTGCTGTTTGTTAGCTAATATTTACTGATGAAGAACTCCCACCAAAAGTAGATTATCTGCTTTGCCATTGTTTCTCTTGAACCATCAGCAAAATCTGTAATGTGTATTTTATTTGCAGAAACCATTTTTAGCAGACTATGAAAGTCACTTCAGTTTAAAAAAAATCAAATAATATGATCTGGAAATCCACCTAATTTTTAGTAGAAATTATATGCTTTGGAAAATTTAAAATGCAGGAGGGCATCTCAAATTCATAATCCCTTTGAGGCTGTGGATTTGTTCTCTGTCCTGAGGATAGTTGTGTTGTGGACCATGAACAACTGTTCCTTTGATGTAGGGACTGAGAAGGGCATCATTAGTGTGTACTAGAAAATTAACAACTGGAAATATAATTTACTTTTTAAAGACAGAAACGGCTCCAACATTTTAAAGGATTATCTTGTTCAACCTTTGGGTACATGTCTCCAACTCTAGAAACCACTAATTTAACTAAAACTTGAAAAAATACCTCTGGGACATTTCTCCCTGTACCAGCTCTGTCTGTGTATATGTCTCCTACTCTGTAAGAGAGGAAGAGGGCTGGGGTAAGACACCAGTCTTTCTGGGTGGGTTAAGAGTTGGATAAATGCTCACTAAATGGACTTGAGTGAAATTGGATTTATTTATTTTGGATGATTTTCTAAGGAGAAATTGCCAAAGTTAAGTTATAGGTTTGAAGACCAATTTCTAGCTGTGTGAATTTAAGCAACTTACTTCTCTTGTTCCTGTTTTCTCATCAGTAAAATAGAAGTTAATAATATTGTACCTACCCTATAAGAAGTTCTGATCATCATATGCTCTAAATACTAGTACATTACCTGGGATGAGTTACTTCTATTATTGATGAAAGTGTTAAAATGATTCCTGATACTAATACCAAATTAAGCTCTGATGATTTCTAGCACAGTTAACAAGTCATTTCCTCACCCTTTTTGAAATAAATTAACTGCTTTATAGAGTGTATTTGTATTAATCATGAGCAATATGTTGGGCATTAAGGGTAACCTATGGAGGGGCAAATTTCTGCTGCTACTTCAGCCCTGAAGAAACTGCCTCCTCAAATACCTCTGAAAATGCCTGTCTAGTTGCTGGTACTGACCATTCCTATTAGTTTCCTGTAGAAAATAAATCAAAGTTATTGACAAAGGTAGAAAAGGATGGAGATAAAATCATTCAAAATGCCACTGAGGTTAAGGTTTTCAGACGTGTTCATGTGCAAACACATACATGTGGAATTTTACATATATGGGATCAAAGTGATTTAGGAGAGGCTGGACTCAAATCCCAGCTCTGCCATTTTACTAGTTGTTTGACCTTGAGCAGTGTGCTTACCCTAAAATTCATCTGTTAAAAAAAAAAAGGTTAACAATGCTTATCTCTCAAGGTTTTGGGGAGGAATGAACAGTCACTCAATAAATGTAAATTTATTTTCCCTTTCCCTTAATCTTTTCTTTGATCTTGGTATTGAAGATTTTCCTAGGCTTCATTACTAAAATAACTCTTTCCACATCATAATGTTGTACTACAAGTATCTGGAGCACAGAGATCATATCTTACTAATTTTGAAGACCATCACCCAACATTTTCATGTTTAATACAGTTAACTAAGATAATAAATCAGGTTCTGAGAAGAGTGTTTATGGATCTGTTTGGAATAATTCATTCTGGATTCATCTAAATATACTGCCTCTCATTCTCTATGTTACTTCATTATTAAATCTGCCTATCCTTCTTCTAATTTCAATTTTAAAATGTGGCTAGTGATTTGGAGCAAGTTATTTAATCACGCTAGCACATAGTTTCCTCACTTATAAAAACAGAAAAATAGCTTCCCTTCCTATTTTATCAGGTTGCTGTGAGGACCAAATGATATAATGCATGTCACAATACTTTATAAATTGCTATACAAATGCTTGTTATTACTACAGAATATATGAAGTCATTTCATTGTGCCAAACAACTTTTTATCTTACAGAATGCTCATCAACGTTTTCCCCCTACTACACTATTGACCCATTCGATACTACTTGGCTTTCCTACATTTATCATTTCTGAATCCCTTGGTTTGTTACTATGGCTAATAATCACTGACATCTAGTAGGGACCATCTGAGTAGCCCTAGAGGAAACCCACTACTATCTTTCAGGAGGTATGCTCACAAGGGGACACAAAGTATAAGGCATAAAGTTCAGACTACAGGATAAGGAAAGCAGGATACAACAAGAGAAGTGAGGATTGTGTGCAACAGGGAAGTGTGGAGTAGAGGCTAAGGACAGGGGATCTATATCCTGGTTCTGTTATTTTAATTGTGGACCTTGGGTGAGTTAGTAAGCCTTTCTTGGCCCTCAGTTTCTTCATCTCAATACTGCAGGTGATAATAGTACTTACTTGATAGGACTGTTACAAGTTTAAATGAGATAGTACACATGAAACATTTAAGTACAGTGCCTGGCATACCATGAAAACCCAACAAATATTAACTATTAGAATGATAAACTAATAAGTGGTTAACAGCACATGAGAAGGTAAAAAAAGATTTTAAAAGTTCAGAGAAACAACCACTGAATATTAGTTTCAATAGTTCTGTATTTTAAAAACAAATGTTTCCCTCAAGTCCTATTTTAAGGCTGAAACATAAAAATTTTTTAGTACAAAATTTCCCACTCTTGGTCAGATTTTCTTAAAAATAGTCTCAGTTCAAAATATTTGAAGGCAGCAAGTGTAAAGTTACTATTAGCATCAGACTATTTTTATACTTATTACTTATATTATATACAAGAATAATCACGATTCCTCTTTGTTTAACCTAAACATGACTTACTTTCCTGTTGGTATAACTGGGAGTAGAGATGGGATGAAGAGGCAGGCAGTATTTAAGGCCTTTCTTCACAGCATTTAGAAACAGTGGCAAAGGTGTTTCATATAGCAGAGAAGCCCCACTCAGATGACAAAGTTGCCAAGCAGTGAGTTTGCGTTTAACATTGTTTACCACACCCATAGCATCCAATGACCTCATGTTCTCTTTTAATGGCAAAGAACAAGAGTCTTGTTGCTCTTGGGCTATAAAGCTATGCTCAGGCAAATTGCCTGTTGACCACATCTACCCTGGGATGTTTTTACTTTGGCCTGCAGGGTTCTGAAATATTGGTTACCAACATTTAAACATCTAGAAATCTCACACAAAAACCCTAGGGTTTCTCTTGGGATAAAAACAACATCTCATGATACTGGACCCACATTCCTGAAGGCAACATTCTGCTACAGAGGAGCTGCTGTTCCCTTTACGCATACTCCAGTTTGCCACATTCCCTATCATTTCCCGTTGTTTTACACAAGTCAAGTGTCATTTGCTTTACTTGTCCAGCCTCTGTAGACAGATATCTGAGTCTGCAAACCCTATCTAGACCTTTCTGGTCTGCTATCAAAGTTTATTCTGTTCTGTCCCAAGTCCATCATCAGTTTTCAAAGCTCTAGCCCGTAATCTGATCAAGTGCGCGTACTTTTACATGTTCTTTCTGGCGATAGCATCTTAACAGAAAGGGATGACTCTGCAGATGGAAATTACAAGTCCCACTGGATTACAAACAGGACGGTGAGCGTTCATTCTACCTTTTTTTAAAGTCTGGCGCAGCCATACCTTACTGTTCTCTGGCAGACCAAAGGAATTGTTTTTCTAGAACAATGGACACTTGGCCTACATGTGAAGACTACTCAAACAGCACTTTTATGAATCACCCTAGTTCCAAAGGATTCAAGCTACCATGGACAATTCTGATTCTCCGTTTCCTTGGAGGTTTCAGGATATCCGGCCTGACGGCATTTCCCCTCACCTGCTTTTTGGGCCCGTTTTGCGCAGGACAGTCGCGCCTAAGGAGCGCGCGCATCCAGCATGAGCTCATCTCTCAGGGGCGTTTCCAGAAGGCCGGGCCTGGCCACGCGCATCAGGCGCAGTGGGCTTCACTCAATCAGTGGTCCCCGCGCCTGGGCCGGGCGCGGCTGCCCAGAGGCGATGCCTTTCTGGAAGCTTTGTTCCTACTTTACGTTCTGAGAGCTCGTACCAGGCCTGGGCGGCCCCTTATCCGTCTGGCCCTTTCGGGGACGACGCCCCCAAATAGTCGACACGCGCGATCCCGTGCAGAGCAGGGCCTGGGGTGCTACGAGTGAGCCGTGCCAGCAGAAGGCCTCCCGTGGGCGGGGAGAGCCCCCTCGCCCCTCTGCTCGCTTGAGCGCTCTGTGCTCTGCCCCGCTGACCGCAGCAGTTTCGGCTGCGCTGTGCAGAGAGCCCGGGCGCCCCATCTGCGGTTTCCGCACTGGCTGGGAGCAGCCGCAGGCAAGCCCATCAGACCGTCCGCCACGACCCCGGAGAGCCTCTCCCAGCTCCAGGGACCGCCGCCGAAGGCCAGAAACCAATCATACTACAGCTAGGTCTTGCGATTGCACGGCAGTGAGTGCCGATTGGCCGCTGCTGGGGGTTTCGGCCTCCCTCCTCCTCCCTTCTGCCCCCACTTCAGCTCCAAAGCTCCAGGCCAATGAGACGGCGCTTTATAGATGCCCTCCCTTTGCTTTTTTTCTTCTCCCCACCTTGGCAAGGGAGGAGAAGTTCTGACTGGCCAAATGTCCTCGGAAGCCCTCTTCCCTTCACCAATCAACGAGAAAGGTACACTCCCAGCGGAGTTTTCCAGCCAATTGCGGGGCGGCCGCGGTGCCCAGCCTTGCAGTTTCACCCGCGACTCCGGGTTTCACGGTTTTTAACTCTTCCTGCTATTTCCTGAGGGCTCGCAACTCTGATTGGCCACTGTTGCTATTGTCGAATTTCTCCTCCAGCCAGCCACAGAACAAGGCAAAGCCACTTTCTTTCCGTTCGGCTGCCTTCGGCATTTTCCGTTTATTAGGCGTGGCTTCTCAACTACACTTTCTAATTGGCTTCTCCGACAGATCGGCTTTTTCCGGAACGAGCCGCAAACGAGCGACGTTGGTGATTGGCTCCGCTTTGGGTTTCGGCTTCCCAGCCGAAGTGGGCGGCCGCGGACTCGGTCGGCTATTCCCAGACGCCTGTTACGCGGGCGGCCGGGCTTTGGGCGGTGTAAGGCTGGGTGGGGGAGGAAGGAGGCGGAGGACGAGTAGGAAGGGGGAGGGGGAGCGGGGAAGCGCTAGGCGGCTGCGCAGACGGCGCTCCTCACACAGAGCTGCCCCCGACCCGGGCGAATGCTGGTTTGTGCTGCCGCCGCCGCCGCCGCCGCCGCCGCCCGGGCCGAGTGACAAAGGAAGGAAGGAAGGAAGCGAAGAGGACCTGGCCCCGCAGCCGCTGACAGGGCTCCGGGCTCGGGGCAAAGCGCAGACACTTCCTGAGCGAGCACCGATCAGAGGCGAGAGGCGGAGGGCGGCCGCGCCGGTGCCGTGGACGGGGGAGGGGGCCCCGAGGGAAGGAAGCGGTTGCCGGGTTCCCATGTCCCCGGCGTATGGGGAGCAGTCGAGGAGCCGCTGCCTGGGGTCTGAAGGGAGCTGCCTCCGCTACCGCCGCCGCCATGGCCGCTGGATCCAGCCGCCGCCTGCAGCTGCTCCTGGCGCAATGAGGAGAGGAGCCGCCGCCACCGCCCGCCTCTGACTGACTCGAGACTCCGCCGCCCTCCTGCTTGCCGGGCCCCCGCCGCCAGCCCACTGGATCCCGCCGCTGCCGGAGCCGCAGCGTTTCCCGTCGCATCTCGGAGCCACCCCTTCTTCCCATCCCCCTCTCTTCAGGCGTGAGACTCGTGATCCTTCCGCCGCTTCCCTTCTTCATTGACTCGGAAAAAAATCCCCGAGGAAAATATAATATTCAAAGTACTTATTTTCAATCAAGTATTTGCTCCCGTTTCACGTGATATATATTTTTAAAGGATTTCCCCCCCCACCCCTTATCCTCTCTCAGGAAAGGGAGGTGAAAGAATTGTAATCCTCCCCTTCAGCCCCAGATTATCTATATGTTAAATATCCGTACCGATCTGTCTTGAAGGAGAAATACATCGCTCGTTTTTTTTTTTTTTTTTTTTTTTTTTTTCTTAATTGCTATACAAAAGGAGTGAAAAGCCTGGAGAACGAAGTCTTTTTCTTTTTCTTTTCTTTTTTTTTTTTTTCTTGTGAGAGAACTTAATGCTGCATTTATCATTAACCTAACACCCTAACATAAAACAAAAGGAAGAAAAGGAGGAAGGAAGGAAAAGGTGATTCGGGAAGAGAGATCATGTCAGGGCGGCCCAGAACCACCTCCTTTGCGGAGAGCTGCAAGCCAGTGCAGCAGCCTTCAGCTTTTGGCAGCATGAAAGTTAGCAGTGAGTATCGATTTTATTTTACACCTCTACTCCACCTCACCCTTAAAATGAGAAACCTCGAGATACCAGGATCTTAAAATATTAGACCTCCAGATCAGTCAGAGTAATGCAAAGGGCAAAACCCTTCTTCAGTCAAAAGATGAGGCAGCTCCCTCTTTTCTCCTCCTATACCTCCTCCCCTGGTCTCATTAACCTTGAATTGAGAGAATATGATTTTATTTGGATGATTTAGTTTGGAACTTAATTCTTGTCTTCAACTTTTCTTGGTTTTGGCAGTCAGCTTTGTCAGGTGGCTTGACTGCACGTTAAAATAGCCACGGGAGTTTTTACTTGTCCATGCTTTTGAATAATGAGGAGGACAAGACTTGATCCATAAACCATTATGTACATTTTCAGAGCGTTTGTCTTCCGGAATGAGGGAGGATGTTTTAGCTCAGATTTCAGGGGTTATCATAGTTTTGTACACTTAAATAGACGTTAAATGTTCCAGCCTCCTAACATTTCTTCTTTGCCTGAGTGATATACAAACTATTTGTTCTTAATCTGGAGATGAACTTGCTCAGTAACTGGCATTGCTGTTTGAAGGCGAGCATTCAGCACTCCCTTTTAGTAGGGGCGGGTGGAAGCTGATAAATATCCAGCAGCATTTGCATCGTAAGTGTATTGTTTCCAATTGGATAAGTGGTTTAGTGTGTTATCTCCTAACCTTCCTGTTTTGACATTACCAATCTGCCACCATATAATTTGTTTAATCAAAAGGTAACTTAGAAGTAGGTCCAAGTTTTGATTGAGGTTTGTATTGTCATAATGCCAAAACGGAGTTAAATAATAATTGTCACTGACTCATTGTGATTTAAGTTGAATTTTGAGGTGCCATTGCCTACATTACTTGTTAAATGTTCAGGAGTACAGTGGATTCCTTTTTAGAACTATTTAAAATACTGTTGGATTAGCTCAGCTGACATTTAGCTATAACTGTGGATTTAACTCTTAAGAATATGGATTTAGTCCTTTCCATCATAGCTGTTGCAAAAGGCTGTGATCCTGGAAATAATAGGGATATTTGGGCTATGTTAGGGTTGTTGCTAGACTGTACTCTTGGACTGGATTTGTGCTGAAAATCTGTGTTCTTCAAGTGTTTGGTATACTAAGTATCAGATGTTCCAATGTATCTATTTGTGGAGATGTTTGTATGGTATTTAATGACAGCTATTTAAACATACTTCCAGAATTTGACAAACATGTCTATATTGTTTCCTTATTCTCTGAGAAAGGGGCAAGATGAAAGTTGTTATTTTGTTGCCTCCAACTAAGATTAAAAAACAAAACCCAAATGTGTATGCTCTTAGGTGAGATTGATTGTATACTTAGGCAACATAAAATGATTATTTTTATGAACTCAAGATTTCAATTCATGTTGGCTTTTGGAACTTGACTAAAACAATGGTCCAGTAGCTGATGGGAGGTTATTTTTGAAAGTTGTTTTTTTTTTCTCCTGGTGACTAGCTAGTAGAGAACGCAGAGTATGTGAAGAGGGAAACTGATTTTGCATCTTTCAAGGAAGGGTCATGCTTTCTAAGCACTTCATGGAGTTATTTGAAAATAATTATTTAAAATTCTGGTGTAATTTTCAGCTGTGCTGAAGCAGATCTTATAATAGCTGCTTAAGAGTCTCTGTGGTACTGGAGTGTGTATATGTTTTACATCTTGGTACTGTAGTTTAAAAATCACTCAAACATCAATTTTAGGTAATTCATTTATTATGTTTAGTTCAGAGATGTGTAATGCTAGATTATAATGTTAAATTTTGGGACTTTTAATTTTATTTCCAGAGTTTTCTTTGAAAATAACTCCTTAGTTCTTCATATATATGTGACTCTTAAGTGTGTAGGTTAAGATGTTTAACTTAAAATTTATATAAGGGCAACAATATTTAAAAACTTGGACTGTGACTGTTTAGAGTTTTGACAACCTTCCCTTTAGGGACATTTAGAAGAAATAGGAATTATTAAGCATTTGTTAGGGTACTGGTAGTCAAAGGAACTCATGTTCAAAAGATCTACCAAAGAAATTATAGCACCTGACCTCAAAAGCGTATTTCATGGTAAAGAAAAGATATGAGGGAAAAATGTGAAAACAATAGAATGATAACTGCAAGATTATAAAATACAAATTGAAGTGTGTTCAGAAGGACAAAGAATAAAGGGATGAGAAAGTATGGTTAGAGAAGGAAGACTTCTGCAGAGGTGAGCTTTAAGTCAGGTGTTAAAGAAGACTGTAACTTGAACTGTCGGAGAAGTGTGAAGTGTTTATTCTAGGTGGGAGGAATGTACAGCACAGAGATGGTGAGTTGTGTATGACAGGCAGCAAGCAAGGTGGTAAATCTGGTTGAAAGGGCCTAAATAGGAAAATAAGAAAAAATGAAACTTGAGAACTATGGGAAGATTAGCTGATGGAGAGGAAAGGGGGCCTATAAAAGTTTGGTTGTTTCAAGAGAGATCTGGATTTACTATAGATTGTTAAACAGATACTGGAAGATGATTTGGGCAGTTGAGTTGATGGATTTGCATGGAGAGACATTATAACCCTTTTAGGGAAATCGTAGGGAATATTGTGAATCATGAGGGTAAAAATTAAAATGTGAAAATGGGATGAAAGGAACAAATTCAGAGACAGTATGAATGAAGAAGCCGGCAGGACTTTGGATTGGACTGAGGGGAATACTTGTGAAGGAGTCAGGAGTTAAAAATAAATTCTGAGGTTATTGGTCTGGAAGACTTGACTGCTGAGTTGTATTGTTAATTGTAATGGGAAAATTGAGAAAGTGCTGAGAGAGAGGGTAGATGAATTCACTTTTTAGAATTTCGTGTGCAGTAATTTCACTTGAAATTCAGCAGGCAGCAGCTTGTCACTGGCAATGATATTTAAATTCCAATATATTAATTATATACTTTCTAGTTTATACCTAAAAATGTCAAGTTTATCTTTGGGAAAAGTAAACTAAAGATTTGTGTTTAAATGCTTTTGATTAAAGTTCTATAAAAACAATTTATAGTATAGATTCAAAAACCTCACACTTGAAACCTAGTTATAATCCCATGGTAATTTATTTAAGGACAGTGAAAATACTTTGATGATTAGACTGTGACATAAACATTTTAGATATTTTTTATAGGCTTTAATGTAATCCTTGGTACATGCTTAAAACTCGTTTTTCATAAATAATGACTTAGGTAAACTTTGCATTTAAAGTAATGATAATGCTACTACTAAGAGCCTTCACTTTGTGAAGACTCCAGCAGAAATTGTTTATTTTATAACAAGTATTTTTTACCTTTTGATGAAATCAAGATTTCTTCTTGGTTCACTCCAGGCGTATGTGTTATTAAATAGCACATATCTATCTATACGGTTTCTTCTTTAGAATCACATGACATTTTACCCAAAATAGAGAAAGTAAGGACTGACCTTGCAATTTTAGTTAAACTATTAGTAATACTCCTCCTCACCTCCACTGGGAACTGAACCCAGGGGTACTTTACTACTGAGCTACATTCCCAGTCCTTTTTATATTGAGACAGGCTTTCCCTAAGTTGCTGAGGGTCTTACTAGATTGCTGAGACTGGCCTTGATGTATGGTCCTCCTGCTTCAACCTCCCAAGTCTCTGGGATTATAGTCTTGAGCTACAGTGCCCAATTCAGAGCTTTTTAAAAAAAATATTTTGTGGTACTGGGGATTAAACCCAGAGGTGATCTACCACTGAGCTACATCCCTAGCTCTTTTTATTTTGAGACATGGCCTCTCTAAATTGCTCATGCTGGACTTGAACTTGTCATCCTCCTGCCTCAGCCTTCTCAGTAGCTGGGATTATAGGCATGCACCAGTGTCCAGCAATAAATGCTTTTAGTATACTGTTGGAGAAAATTAGCTAATTGCCTAGGTTTGATGCTTAAACTTAAGATTTGGAAAGAGGAAAATAGGGCAATGAATGTTACTTGTTTCCTTATAAATAACCTTTTCTAAGACAATTTTTTTATTAGCAAAGAGAATAATTAATGGGTAGTTACATATTATTGTGCAGTATTAAGTTTTATGGTGATTAAAACCAAAGAGGGGGTAGCAACATAGTGTCTCTCTATTCCTAGATTAAATTTATGATATCTAATAATTTGGTTATTAGAAATTAGCCAATTTCTTGGTTTTCTCATGTTAATGTACAAAAGATTGCTCATATGTCAGACTAAAAACCAGAAACTTATTTTCATTCCTTTCCCAACTAGACTTATCTTGAGTTTTAAAAACACAAGATGATCATATAAGAATTGCATGCACTTTTGTTGCGTGCATCCATAGAATGCTTGCTAATTGTGAGATAATAATTAAGGCACAGGTACTAGGAAGAAACTTAAAAATAACCCAGAGATGCACAAACCAATTTATGGCTGATTAGGAACTGCATTTAGAAAATGGGGCGACATCTTCTCATTTTACTGGCAAGTCAGACTGTACTTGGCACCCTGCTCTCTCTGTCCCCCATATTGGACTTGAGTTGTAGTTGTGAATTGCTGTTTTGGATAAACAGAAGACTGGAAAAGCCAGAGTTTTTGTAAGTACCAGCAGCAGATTTTGAGACTGGGTACGATGTATTTTTCATGAGCTTTATGCAGAGAAAGCTGAGAAATATAAAGGTACTGATCCTGGGCACAGTGTCTATTTATTATTAATTTATTTATTGGTACTGGGGAGTGAACCCAAGAGTGCTTAACCATTAAGCTACATCCCCAGATCTTTGTTTATTTTTTTATTTTGAGTTGGGCTCTCCCTACGTTGTTTAGAACCTCACTAAATTGCTGAGGCTGGCCTTGAACTTATAATCTTCCTGTCTCAGCCTCTTGAGCTGCTGGGATTATAGGCATACTCCACTGCACCTGGCAATAAGTTTTTAAATAAGGCTTCAGGGGGTTATGAGAGAGGAATGGGTATGGACAGGATGTGAGACTGTGGTACCTCTTTTGATATTTCACCCTAAAATGAAAAATATAGGGGCAGAACACATAAGTGTGACATGAATGTATATTGGTACTAACACAGCTACCCTGATTCCCTGGATGATGTTCTATCAAGAATATAATTACCACAGGGTATGATTTTGTTTGTGAAATTTAGCATCATTTTCTAGCTGATTTTCTTGAACTGGTTGTGGTGGTAGTGATAGAAAGGGAATTTTGTGTAATTTCAAGAATTTTCTGGTTCATAGGTGTTAAAGTAGAGGTTACAGTCTTTGTTCCCATCTTTGATTATATCACTCACTCTTCTTCAGTTATAGACAAACTGTCTTTGAAATTTACTGAATGTGATGTAGAAATATGTGTATATAAAAATGTGTGAATACAACAGCAAGGAAAAACTGACAGTGGAATTAAAGAATAATTGTTTTCTGAAAAGTTTCCTACCATTAAACTTATAAGTAAAGGAAGATTTCATCCATTCTAGTATGAAGAATTTTTATTCTAGTTTTTAAAAGAATACTACTCAGCACATACTGGACATTGGGTCTGTAATATACTTGGTCTGGTATAAGATGCAAAGACACAACTTTGTAGATTTGGGCTCCCAGTTTACAATTTCCCTTCTCACCTTATATTTTGGAGGTAGGCAGATTTTAATTTTGTAAGTGGTTGAATCTTATGTTTTTGTATTCAGTAGTTTCCTTAGGATTTTAATGATTTTTTTTTTTTAAGCTAATTTTGCCAAACCAGTTTTTCCTTTTGTTTTCAGGGTACCATGGTCAATAGTAGTACAAAACTGAACTCTTATTATGTTCCCGTATAAATTGGTCTGGAGTTGTTAGTTTCTTGATTGTCCTTTCAAATTCATACAGTAATATAAAACGTAAACATTGTTGAGGAAGGGGAATTTTTCTAAAATCTTATATTTTATATGATTGTATAATTTAAATGAATTTATTGGCCTAGGATTGAGTAGGCATGTTCTAAAGCCGGAAAGTTAGTAGGTAGGCAGGCACAAAAATTAGAAACATTGATATAGAACAGTAATATTAATATTGTTTTTTCCATTACCACTGTGTCATGGCACAATCCTTGGCTTAGGAAGTTAAAAATAAATAGGTTGTTTTAATAAAAGTAGCCAAGAACAATAGTATGATTAATATAGTATATCTGTTGAGTGTTCATTTAAGTACTAATACTCTGCCAAACTCTTTATATGCAAAACCTCATTAATCATATGGCAGTTCTATACAGTAGCTAATATTATCCCTGCTTTATAGATGAGGTAAATAAAATTAAGAGAGATAAAGCAACTAATCAAAGATCACTTGGCCAGAAAGTTACTCACCCAGGATTTAAACTCAGGCATTCTGATTCCTAAGCCTGAGGTCTTGTTTTTGTATTTGTGATAGAGAATGGATTGCTGTTATCTTAACACTTGGATTCCATAGATAAGTTAAAGTGCTTTTTGCTTTTCGGATAGTCTTTCAATGATAATTTAGAAATAACTATAAGGCTTTCATCATTATTACTGCTTTGAAATATTTCCAGGCATGCCTGTTAGCAAATATAGTATTTATCCATTCATAGGTATACTGAAAAAATCAGTGCTTTGAAAATATCAGGAGAAACTTAAGATAGACATTAAAAATGTAAGTATTAGGGCTTATACCTGCAGAGAAGAAAAATATGTGATTTTTTTTTGTTTGTTTAATGTCTAGTCAGAACACTTTTTTTTTTTTTTGATCAGTACTGACAGATCATAAATAAATTCTTATATATTTATATCCTCAGGTAACATTAGAGTATGTTTCACCAGATTAGTCATTATGAAGGATTATTTTTTCTCTTTGTCTCTCTTCCTGTGGTTTATGATAATTGTCTTTACCTCTCCCTTTTAAAATTTGATGCCAAACTTAAATTTTTTTGATTGCATATTCAACCAATTACTCAATTATATATTGGGCATTTGCTAGTGTCAGAAAATTGGAGCTCCTTCGCATATCCTCTGCCCCAAGAATATCAGTTATACATCACTATGAAATTAGGTTATTTGGAGCCTGACCTTTTTGGAATTGATTGATAGTTAACAATCCAAAAGTAAACTAAAAACTATCCTGAGCAGCTTGTGTCTGCCAACAAATAGAATGTACCCTTTGCTCATGGGTAGGGTCTTCAAGGCTTTTTTTTAAACAGTTCTTTATCATTGTTGAACACAATTCTAATTCATTTAATTGTCTGATTTCTTAAAGCCACACATTAGAAGGGAATGGATGGATACTAATGTTAAGCGTTACTAAAAAGATTAGACAGGAGATTCAAGAAAATGTGCACATTGGGATTATTTAGTGTAGGCTCAAGTAGCTCCAGGAGAAATCACTCTGATAATTATTCAAAATGTTCACCTAGAGAAGGTTAAATTATACTAATTGAACTCTCTTTTAAAGGGGCAGGAGGCAGGAAAGTCTCTTCTGGAGAGCTGGGTTTCTGCAGTAACTTCTCACATCAAACATCCTCTAATTTGTTGGTCACTGAAGTGATGAGGAAGAGAACTGGGTCATCTCTGTCTGATTGACCAACCTCTAGTTGGATTTCAGTGATATGGACAAAGGTACTAAAGTCTTTAGTATGGTAGCCAAGGGTATGTTTCCAACTCTTCCTTCCGTTGTCCATCTACATTTAATACAGCAACAGAATATCTGTCTTAAAGCTTATTTTCTTATTTTTTTTCTCTTTGGTGTATGTATGGAATTACACTTCAGATTTTTACCTGCCTGTTACCTTCTGTTTGTTGAATGCTTAGTCATTGCATGGAGTTGTTTAAGCTTTCTTATAAATTTTGAATAGCTTTTTAGATAGTACATTTGCCAGATACATTTCTGACTTTGAGTAATGAGATTTGAAAAGGTGGGTGTGTTAATTTTTTCTCTGAAGAAAAAGGATGATCATGGTGAAGTACTTTTCTTTTGTACGTCTGAGAAATTTTTAGGGGCTTATTTGGTTGATATAATTAAAAAGGTTAGGAGTTTTAGATTTCTTAACAAGGAAGATTAACCCAACTTTAATGTGACATCCTCTACTTTTCCTTACTCTATGAACTCAGTTAATTCTTTTTAATTAGTTAAACCACTTTCTTGGACTGGGGATATAGCTTGAGTGCTTACCTCAAATGCATAAGGCCCTTGGTTCAATCCCCAGCACTACAAAAACAAAACCAAACCAAACCACTTTCTTTGTGACATGTATCAAATAAATTGCTAATGCTAATCTTCTGAGTTTGTGGAAGCAGTACCTGAAAAATTAGAGTGTGGAGTTAGGCCTGGAATCAGGATGACAGAATTATATAGTAGGTACATTTGTTGGTCTCTTGGTATTTCAGAACTTTCTTTCACCCTCTATATGTTATTTAAATTTTGAGTTAGTGGAGTTTCAACAATGTTATATAATTATATGTATATATAAAAGCAAGGTGTGTCATGTCTCCATAACATAACAATAACAATAATATCAATTGGGTACTGTGTCCTAGACATTTTCATACTTATTTATGTATTTTGCTTTAAAACAATTTTAAAAATGGTCTCTTCAGTGAAATTTTCCTGTTCCTGCTCTGTAATTACCAGTTCCCTTTCCCAGAGATGGATGACATTACAATTTCTTAAATATCCTTCCATAAGTATTGAGTATCTTGGTTTTTAAATTTTTAGTACCAAGGATTGAATTTAGGGCCACTCTGCCACTGAGCCACATTCCCAGCCCTGTTTTGTGTTTTATTTAGAGACAGGGTCTCACTGAGTTGCTTAGCACCTAGCTTTTGCTGAGGCTGGCTTTGAACTCCTAATCCTCCTGCCTCAGCTTCCTGAACTGCTGGGATTATAGGTGTGTGCCACCATGCCCACCGGTATTCTGTATCTTTTCAGATAAGTGATTTTTACAGTGGCTTCCTTTTTGTGCATATGTACCTAAATTGACCAGAGTGTTAGAATTAAAACAAAAGTTATATCAATTACTCTAGAAAATTGCTATTTGTCATCCTAGATTAATAAACCTTTATTTTCTGACTGTGAGTTAGATGGGGAATAAGTGCAAAGATGAGAGAGCTCCGTCCTATCTTGACAGTTAGAGGTAAGATGCTAATAATTTTAAGCAGTGAATACTTAGTATCATATTTAAAATATTTCCTACTGGGGCTGGGGTTGTAGCTCAGTGATAGTGCAGTTGCCTAGCATGTGTGAGGTCCTGGGGTTGGATACTTAGCACCACATAATAAGTAAATAAAATAAAGGTATTGTGTCCATCTATACCCAAAAATACTTTAAAAAATATTTCCTACTGTAAGTTCATTTAAGAAATTATATTGCTGAGTAGGTATTTTCTGTGTTTTTTTTTCCAGAAATAGATGTTTATTTCATGGTAGAGAAAAAGGCAAAGGATAATTAATTTTTTCCTTTGACTTTCCATTTTTCTAACATCTTAGATGAGAAAACCTGTTCTCTTGAGAGATCAGAGGCGCAGAGTGCATCAGTGTCAGTGAAGCCTGTGCCTTTTACCTCTTTAAGAGCGCATGGTTTCATTCTCCTAAATCAAGCATTCTGCAGTCTTCTAAAATAATAATAATAATAATAATAATAATAATAATTTTTTATAATACTGGTAATGAAACCAGGGCCTTGCACATGCTAGGAAAGTGTTCTATCACTGAACTACATCCCTAGCACCCCCTCCCCTTTTTTTTTTTTTTTTTTTTGGTGCTGGGGATCGAACCCAGGGCCTTGTGCTTACAAGGCAAGCACTCTACCGACTGAGCTATCTCCCCAGCCCCCCCAGCACCCCCTTTTTTAAAAAAAAATTATTATTAGTTTTGGTACCAGGGATTAAACCCAGAGGCACTTAACTACTAAGTCACATCCTGAGCCCTTTTTTAAATATTTTATTTTGAGACAGGGTCTTGGTAAGTTGCTTGGGGCCTCAGTCTCCATGGGCATTGTAGGTATGCGCCAGTGTGCCCAGCTAAAGAAAAGTTTATTATTTTTATAAAGTAATATATTAATGTGATTTAAAGAAATCAAATAGTACAGAAAGGCTTATAATGAAAACTAATCATCTATCCCCAGTCATATGCAATCTTAACTATGACAGGTTTTTCCACTTTTATTTAACATGCTTTAAATCTGTTTCTTAAATTAATGTTAAGATATTATTTTTCATCTTCTAATTATGGTAGATATCATTTATTGCCATCTCCATCTCTCCTTTGCTATTATTCTAATATAACTAGTCACTATTTTAGTTAAACTATTAAATAAGTTATTTTTATTACTTAGACACTGAACAGTAAGTAATCTTAGGAGAAACCAGTGATCACTTTTCCTTTTCAAAATAGCCTTATTGAGAGAATTTCCATACTGTAAAATTTCCTCTTAAGATACATGTTTTAAGCTGGGTGTGGTGGTGTACATCTGTGATTGCCGAGGCTCAGGAGGCTGAGGCAGGAGGATTGAGAGTTCAAAAGCCAGACTTAGAAACCTAGATTCTTTTTATTGCTGAATAATAATTTTATTTTATTTTTTTGAAATACCATAATTTATCCATTCATCAGTTGATAGGCATTAGAATTTTTTCTGCTTCTTGGCTAGAATACATAATTGCTGCTGTGAACATTTATGAACAAGTTTTGGCATAGACATATATTTTCAGATTTTCTGAGTGTGTACCTAGGAGTGAAATTGCTGGGTCATATGGTAATTCTATTTTTAACATGTTAAGGAACAATGAAGTCCTTTCCAAAGCAATGATCACATTTCCTTTGTTTTCAATTTTTTTGGACTTTACTGTTGGCATTTTCTTTTTCTTGTATGTTTGCAGTGACATGCTGTCAATTTTTTTCCCCCCACAAATGTACCTGGATGGCTACTGACTTCCCCTTCCCCTTTTCTTTGGATAATCTTTTTCTTAGAGTCCTCCTTCTGCTGCTGGTATCCAAACTCGTTCAACAGCTGTCATCCTCTGACTTCTTTCATTGCTCTTCAGATTGACTTTCCTGTTTTGCAGATCCTATATCTTTGTATCCTGCATCTTTGAATAGTTCTTATTTAACATAGTTTCATGACATCAACCATATGTGCTCAAAATACTGTTTGGTAAATGTATGTGGAAAAGTTGTTAATTCATTGTTTTTTCCATATTTGCTCCAAATGTATAGTTAGAAAGTTTGCATATTTTTTTGGCAGGTGTTTTCACCTTTTCAGTTTCTAGACATTGAGAAATGTTTGGAGGTTATTTTATATTGTTATCATCTGCTGATTACCATTCTAACATGAAGCAACAGCATGAAGCAAGTAAAGAAATCTGAGAAATATTGATATCAAGGAATTGATTAGACCAGAGCTAATTAGAATTATGTAAGCTTCAAATATGAGTCACATGCAGTTTTAAGTTTTCTGTGTCATATAAAAAAAATAAAGACACAGGTGAAATATACTTTAACCCTTTATATCCAAAATATTTCAACATGTAATCAGTGTAATAATTATTCTTTTATTTATTTATTTATTTTGGTTACTAAATCTTCATAAACTAATACTTCACCCTTAAAATACTGATTTGGAGTAACACAGTTTAAGTGCTCAGTAGCCACATGTTGCTAGTGTTTATTGTATTGGACAGTACAGGTTTAGCATTTTGTTCAGGAATTATTTTATTGTTTTCAACCTGTTTGATCAGTTATTGTGTTATTTTCAAGTAATGAAAAGATGTGTGTGGATTAAAAACACTTAATTGATTTGCATCATTTCTTTGTTTTTAGTCGTGTTTCAGTTTATTTTGGAACTTTATGTCATTAAAAAAGATTGAAAGACTTATGTTCTTCAGAAAACCGCCTGTTATAGGGGGTAATGATTTTTCTCCATATTTTTGGCACAGCTTTAAAATAAATATGTAGATTTTTACTGGTATGCTTGTTAGAAACTGTCATTAACATAATTGCCCTAGCCCCAATGAAATTTTATTGGTACAAATGGTTTTTCTTTTTTTCTTTTTTCTTTTTTGGTACTAGGGATTGAACCCAGGGCACTTAACCACTGAGCCACATCCCCAGCCCTTTTTTATGTATTATTAGAAACAGGGTGTTGTTGAGTTGCTTAGGGCCTCTCTAAGTTGCTGAGGCTGGCTTTGGACTCTTGATCCTCCTGCCTCAGCCTCTGGAGTCTCTGGGATTACAGGAGCACGCCACCATGCCTGCCTGTTGTCATCTGTTCTTTTCCTTGATCTTTCAAACACGTAGTCAGCTTTCAGAGTCTCAAAACTACCCCAACCATATAGTCATCCATGCCTAACCACGAGGCTTGAAGTTCATTTGCACATTACTACTGTAGCACTCTCTATGACCCTTCTTATAGTCTGCCTTACATTCTAGTTAACTTATTTCTCTCTGGGAGATCACAAATTCCGACGCGCATAAAGTATTTTATTCACCTTTACATTTCTACAATGCTTTCTGTGTTGGGTTGCTTAATACATATATGAGTTGTAGGTGGTTTGTTTTGGTGCTATGGGTAGTAGTGGTATGGTGAGGAATTACCTAGTCATCAAACTGTCACTGATGTTTCTAGGAACATTTAAGTTTTGATAAGAGAAATTAGCTTATAAAGTCAAATGTGGTTTTTGCTTAAATTTAAAGAAATAGTAGTAGGGAAGGGAAAGAGAGAGACACAGATATATAGACCCTTCTTTATGTGCTCAGCGCTGAGTGACTCTGAACTCAGGATGGATGGGCGAATGAACGAAAGAACTCAAGTGCACTGGTTGGTAAGCATAGAACCTTTGAAATATTACAAATGTGCACCTACTACAAAAACTCAAACCTTCCAGAGTTTTATTTGGAGTGGGTGAGGCTAGAAGAGAGATTTAGAGATTTAGAAACCTGACAGATTGCTTTTCACCAAGTAGTTTATTTTATATAAGAATAGAGATAAAATAGTAAGCAGACAGTATTTAAATATGAATAATCCCTTTTTTGATAGATATACTAAGGTGTGTGACTGTAGTATTGAGAAGTTATGAAAACTCTATAGGACCTCTTTTTGGGTCTTTTATATTTCTTGGATATGCTAGTGCACATTAATACATCAATTCTAGAGCTTTCTCAGGGTGAAATATTAATAAACAGTATTGGTTATATTCCTGAATAATGTAATTTTAAAAATAGCTGTAAAATATGACTGTCCATATTTGGTTTTGAGAAATAAATTGGTTTATACTGATCATTGTGGTATCCTGCTTCTGTGACTAATTTTGTACGTTTGAGATGTTTGGCTGGCCAAAGGTATAATTCTTAAACAAGGAAGAGATTTGTTTTCTGTGTAAGTAGAAAATACTTGCTGTGTCCTTCTTGAACCAAGAGGAATTACTAAAGAACTAGATGTAGTTCTGTTTAAATTCAGTTGAACATTAGTAATAACTTTTGAGACCTTAAGAATCAACAATCTATCTAAATATATTTCCTGTCAGTTTCTAGAAAATTTAAAAACTGGTTGTGTACTTGAGAGGATAGAGAAAATATTCTAATTTTACATTTCTCTTCTACATTGGAGAATGAGAACGAAGTAAGAAATGAAGGGAGGGTATGTTTGTCATGACTTATAAGGTGGGAGCAAGTGGGCCAGTTCCTGGGTCCTTAGAAAAGAAAAATCTCTAGAGGCGGGAGACTGACTGACTTTATTGCTTTGAATATGTTACCAATATAAATTGTATGTATACCTTGTTCACTTTCAGCTTTATTTAGGAGTAGATATTATTTAAAATGTAGTTTACCTTATGTCTAATTTTAAAAAATACATTGTATCTTTTTGTTGTTCATGATGTATCACATATTGCCAAGAAAATCTGTGCATTTTCTAAAGTGTAGGGAAGAGATGAAAAATACTATTGTGGACCATAGAATGAGGGCAGGAAAGAAACTAGAAAAAAGTTTGTAGTTATGTTGAGTATTGATTTTCCTTAAATGCTATTGAAGGTGGCTAGATGTTAAGACTAAAATCCATCAGATTTAGCTACTCTTTGAGTGTTTACTGTGTGCCAAGCATTGTCATTTCATTTAACTTTCATATTGATTTATTTGACAATATTATCCCATTTAATGGATGAAGAAACTGAGATAAACACATTTTAGTTGATTTATTCACTTTTCTAGCTAGTAGGGAGTAAGTTCAGATAACAAATTCAGACTCTCCAGACTTCTTTTTTGTACTTATTGTATCATTGCACTATCCTAAGCAATATAATTCTTATTTAATCTTTACCACAATTTTATAAGGCAAATGTAATTTATAAGTGTGGAAACTGAGGCTTATTGAGCCCTCACACAGAGCAAGATTCATAACCATATATTGAACCTGTCACCTTAATTGCTACGTTGTATAACCTGGAAAGGAAATAGGAAAATTGTGTGAAATTTGATGAATTAAGGTTTTTTAGGGTAAGCCTTTAGGAGCTTATATTTTTTGTCATGTTACTAAGCAGACTGTAGTTGTCATGTACACATAAAGATTAAATTGTTTTCTTCTTTTACAATAAAAGTTTTAACAACATATAACTTTCTTTTAAAATTGATCAGGTTATTTAACAGTGGCTAGATGGATGAAGCTCCTTAAAACAAGAATTAAATTTGGTTTTAACTAAGGAAAAAAAAAGAAGTACATTTAAAATCCGTATTGCAGAGTGAGTTTTGAGCTGGATTTGTTATCTTTAACTGAGGAACCAGGGCCATAGAAAGGTTAGATAACCCTTGCCAAGGTTTCATACCAACAGGTGGCAGAGCCTACATTCCAACCAAGGTAATTTAGGCTGGAGAGCTTATCTACTTTACTCTCCTAAGGGTACATGAATGATCATGCAAAAATGAAGCCCAATTAACACATCAGGTCTTGATTTAAGGAAAAAAACAGAAGTGTTACATTTCACCTGCCTCCATTCTTATTATTTCCGATGGTCAATGGTCTTAGTACTTTTTGTTGTTGCTTTCATTACTTTTGCATGTGAAGATCTTCTCTGTTCTTCATTGTTACTTAAAAATGATGCATGATAAAATTAAACCAAAAATGTAAAACTTTACAATCTGGCATAGAGGCCAGATTGTAATATGTCAGTTTATAGTCAAATGTAGTTTTGAAGGTAGTTTACGAATAGAAAAGGTCGGCTTATAGTTGCATGATTTGGAGAACATTTTATGTACCTTCCGCAGCTTACTTGGACACTCTACAAATTGTTTGTATCTTTAGTTTTGTCCTCTCTTTCCTTTTGGACTTTAGCACAAAAATATTACTTTATCATACAGAAAAACTTTCTCATCCAGAAACATCCATTTTCATACCTATAACTTTTTATATCTCCCTTCTTCTAGTGGTTGATTTTTGAGTTTACATTCTGAAATTAGACAAATTTATAGTTTCTGAATTTAGACAAATTACTCCTTTTTAATAAGATGAATACTCTTTTTTACTTAAAACAAAGCTTAAACTTTTTCTATTCCTAATATATAGAATTACATCTATTAAAAGTTTACTCTTAGTAACCTTGCTTTTAGTTTAGGTGGAGAAGCAGAACAACCCTAAAACTAATTTTCCATTTATCAACTTATCAAAACATAATTAATAGACCCAAATATATGTTGCTTTATAGAATTTAAGAAGTCAGGAACACTTAAATTTAAACTTAGTGGTTGATGTTTTGATATTTTCACTTTGTAAATTAATCAGACATCTCCTCTAACATATTCATAAATGTTTATCTCACTTATGTTAAATCTGATTTACCCATTTTTAACTTAGGTTATGCATTAAAATCAAGGTATCAGACAAGTCTAGTTAACACTAAATCAGTTATTCCTGCCAAAGAAAAATCCTTAAAAGCAATGAGCATTGTACTTTAAACATTTTATAGAAATTAATCTTTTCTTGATTGGGTGGCTACCTAGAAGAATGTGTAGGTTAGTAATTTCAAAGACATCTTCACTCTACCACTGTAAATTGATCCTTCAGAAATTAAAATAGAGCCGGTTACAGATTTTTACAGTATGACCCAGACAAGGAAAAGGCCTGTGTGCAGTTTGGAACATTAGGAATAGAGTCTGTCAGCTATGGTGGATGCTAAAATCAAAGGTTTAAGTGGCCACTTACTCTCCTTGGGCAGATGTATTTCCATCATTTATTTTTCTTGCTTAGAACTCTTCAAAGGAGAGGATTTCCTTCCTTTTCTAATATATTTGAGAGTTAACCCTTGAATAATTAATTGGCCAGACAGTAGAAAGAAAAACAGAGATCTAGAAACTCTAGTTAGGCGCGACTAATTAGAACAAAATATTAAAGAATGTGGAAGTCCACGAGTCCTCAGGAAGAAGTTCTTAAGTAAAAGAAGACTCATACGTATGGAATCTTGTTTATCTTCCTTTTCCCTAGGCTTAAAATTTTTCTACTCTTGGTAGGTTCCTGTAACTGAGTTTCCTACCTTCTGTTCTCAACAGCACCCCCCCCCCCCTTAATACTCTTGTTGGGGATTTCTTGCATACCCCGTCCCCATGTGCTCATTCTCACTCAGGATTTCTTGCATCATCATCGTTTTCCTGTAACCCTGGGATAGCCTGAGCAACCAAAGAAGTACTTCTCTTAAGCTTGAGAATTAATTTTCCTACCTTGGTCTGAGCACAGAATTATTTGGTTGTTGCAGTACTTGCATGGCCCCTTTCCCTGTGTTGCTAATCCACTTTTTGATCTACTCCAGATTTTGGGTCCTTTGTTAGCTAGCCTCAGGGATGGCAGTTGTCTTGGTCCCTACCCCACTCCCCCGCCCCCAGTAAGGTTACCACAGCAGGGCAGCAGGAAGCAAAAGACACAACTCCTTTGGGGAGGGGGGTGTCCCTGTGACACCTAGGGGACTTATTGGGCCCCATGTTGGTTTCCAGAATTGTTAGAAATAATAAGGTGCCACAAGAAATCACACATGTGCTTGGAAGTGGGTAAGCAAGGCATTTTACTTCTGACAGAAGGGCATACTAATGGAACCTGGCTAGTAAGCACTTCTCGGCTCGCAGTCAGCAGGTAAATAACCAAGGTAGTACTGCCCTTTGCCCTGATTGGAGGACTCAAGGGTATGATGTACATGATTGGGTAATTTTTAAATTGGGGGCAGCAAAAGGAAAGGGCTATAATTAAAATGGCTACAATGGGATCCAATTAAGGCTGAATACTTTTATCTTAAAAATAGACCACCAGATTTTCTCTTTCTCACAGTAAGTGCCCTAAAATTAAAAAAAAAATTTTTTCAGATATAGATACATACAATACCTTTACTTTATTTATTTTCATGTGGTGCTGATGATGGAACCCACTGATGCCTCATATGTGGGAGGTGAGGGCTCTACCACTGAACATAACCCAGCCCTTTTTGTTTGATTTTGATGTGAGGTATATATTTTAAGTAGATCAGATGTTAGTCAGACTTTTAAAACTGTATATATGTATATATTTTAAACTGCTTTAGACTAGTGTGTTTGCAGTGGCAGTTTGTGTTACATTGACTGTTAGGTATTAAATGTTTAATCATAATGTTTAAACAATGAGATGAGATCTGACTATTTGTTCTTTGGAATTTCCTACATTTTGGATTTTGCTGATTTTGTCTCATTCTGGAATACACCAGAATGGTATTGTAAGGGATCCCACAGAAACCACGCTGGACACGGGAAATCACATAAGGGAGTTTATTAAGCAAACAGAGTGTCTCCCTGCAGGGTAAGAGAGAAAATGAGAGGACAAGAAAGGGAACGAGAAACGGCGTGTGCAAGAAAGAGTGTGAAAGCGAGGAGGATAGAGAAAGTGAGTAGGAGAGAGAGAAGGATGAGAAAAGATGGCGGGGGTAGCTACTGTGAAGCAGTTGAATTCCGCAGGGCTAACAGGGGACCAATAACGGAGAAGGATACTTGCAAACTGACTGATGAACCAATAGCTAGTTAGGATGTTCACGGACTGACAAGTGGTTGGGAGGCAGGGAAAATGGCTGCACCGGAAAGGTGTGTGTGGTGGGGAGCAGCTTTGTACATTACAGCTCTGGCATGTGAGAATCTTTTTCTCCATTTGGAATGTCTATAGTCTCATTCAGGAGATTGCAGTTATCTGAGATGCCCTCCAAAATTAGGGTGATTTTTTTAGGACATTCAGAACCACTAAGGCTGTTAATTGTGAATTGAGGTACAGGGACTATTGTATGCTTTTTTTCTTTATTTGCTATCCTTTTCAGTTTTGAGGAAGTGGGGGAGAGTTTTATCCCCTCTCTGAGAATTTTATTCACTCTAATTTTTTATTTCTTGCTTTGAAATAGCCAAAATACTTAGGAGCTCTAAGAAAAATCAGTTTTCTCAGCTTGAGGCAGAGATTTTCATGGGAAACTTTTTTGCAAAGTAAAATACTCTTTGTCTTTACCCAGGACATTTTTAAAGGAGTAGCAAGCAGCACTTCACTGCTTTGTCATTAACTAGGATGAAGGTGAGAAGAATGAATCACATTCCTCTTTTTTTTTGTTTACTGTCTTCATTTTTTCCATCTCTCTTGACCCTTTCCCTTCAACTTGGCTTTCTGTGGGTGCTGAATTTGGCTTCCTGTAGAATGGAGTAATTTTCATTCAACTTTGTGGGAACCTGGTACATCCAAACAGATGGTGAATATTTTTTCCATTTAGGATTTTTTATTTTTAAATTACTTATAAATTATTAAGAGGCTTTCAAAGACATAAAACTAGATAGAGTAGTATAGTGAACCATCATGTATTTATCACCAATTTCTATAATTAGATATAATCACCCTTGTTTCATTTATTTTCACCTGTACCCCCAAATAAAATATATTTCAGGTATCATGATTTTCCCCAGCATATGTTATATATTTAAAAGATCAGAATGCTCAAAACAAATGAACATAGTTAATTACAGTACCCTGATTCCATCTTCTAAAAATTCAAAAAGAAAACCTTGACTTTGTCAAATTCAGTGTTCACATTTCCTTGATCATACCTTTTTTCCTTTAAAAAAAAAATGATTTATCTGAATTAGGATCCAAAACAGGGTCCATATGGTACATTCTGTTGCTGTTTTAAAATCACCCTTGAATTGGTTAGAACTTGTCTTTCCCTCTCTTTTCCTTGCCATTTATTTATCGATGAGATCTGACTATTTGTTCTTTGGAATTTCCTACATTTTGGATTTTGCTGATTTTGTCTCTGTGGTCACTTAACATGTTTCTCTTATTTCTACAAACTGAAGGTTAGATTTTTTATTTTAAGTCAGATTACTTTATTAGGTGGTTCTGAGTATTTCTTGCTGCAAATATCAGGTGGCACATAATTTGAATTGTTCTGTTTTTGTGATGTTAGGATTTGATTGCTGGGTTTCTACTTACTAGCCCATCCACTATCCATTATAAAATTCCCTTTCATCTGATGATTTTAATCATCATTGATGATCATTATCTAGATCAAGGTTTTGGCAAACTACAACTCATTGGCCAAATATGGTCCATTTCTTCTTATTATTTTAAAATATATTTAGTTGTAGATGGTATCTTTTATGTGGTGCTGAGCATTGAACCCAGTGCCTCACACGTGTGAGGCAAACACTATACCACTGAGCTGCAGCCCCAGCCATGGTCCATTCCTTATTTTGTAAATAAATTTTTGCTAAAATGTAACCATACTTGTTCCTGTATATGTAGTCTGTGGCTGCTTTTGGGATACAGTGTCAGAGTTGAGTAGTTAAGACAAATGCTGTGACCTGCAAAGCCTGCTATTTGCTCTGTGGCTCCTTACAGAAAAAGTGTGTTGACACCAATCCATATCCTTATTTCATTAGAGATTGCCAATGTGATATTCTGTCATTCATTTTGTATTTAGTAGCTGGAGTTCTTCTATAAAGAACTTTATCTTACCAGCTCTAAGATTATCCTGAGGAAAAGCAGAATGAATGCTTCGATAGCATTTGATAGATGTGGCCAGTGTGTTTTTAAAGTTTGTGTATGAACTTGTGGTTTTGAATACATTATATGTTTTAATCTGTTATAGATATTCTTTTTCAAATTCTCAAATTGTCCCTTTTTTGCACCTATCATATTAACTCTTGGGCCCTTTCATATAACCTTAGTAGTCTTTGATAACCCTGTTTTTTTAGTATGGTAAAATTTAGTATGGTAAGATGTTCCAGTCTCATCTTGGGCATCATCTGCATGGGATCTGGAACCATTCATTTCTCTAAGGAGTTCTTCCTTACGAGGAATTAAAATAGGAAATAGTATTTAGAAACCCCAGATCTAGGTATTTGTTGCTAAAAATAATATATATACACATATATATTTTATATATATATATATATATATTTTTTTTTTTTTTTTTTTGGTGGTATTAGTGTTCTAACCCAGGGTCTCACATGTAGTAGGCAAATGCTTTACCATTGAGCTACTTGACGAGCCCTTTTAAAATTTTACTTTGAAACGGGGTTTCTCTAAGTTGCTGAGGCTGGCCTCAAACTTGTGGTCCTCCTGCCTTAGCCTCCTGAGTACCTGGAATTATCGGTACCAGGTGCTACCATGCCAGTCTGAAAATAACAAATCTTTTCTTTGAGTGGAGAGGACAGGGGTGTGGGTGATGGGACACACACTAGCAAGTGATCTGACTTCTTTGTAGATCATTATTTCATTAAGGGGAGAGGGAGAGAAAAACTTTTGTGTGTGTGGTAAAATAAACATTTTACCACATTTGAACCATTTTAAAGTGCAGTTCAGTGGTATTACGTATGCTCATGTTATGCGACCATCCATGCTATCTAGTTCAAGAACTTTTTCATGCCCCAAAAGGAAAAAACAACTTGTTTGTTTGTTTGTTTATTTATATGTAGTGCTGGGGATTGAAGTCTTGTGCATGAGAGGCAAGCACTCTACCAACTGAGGTATATCCCTAGCTCAGGAAACAACATATTTATTAAGCAATTACTTTCCATTTGCCCCTTGCTGTTGACCCTGGAACTAATCTACTTTTGTATTTGCTTGCTCTGGACATTTTGCATAAATGCAATTATATATTATGTGGTCCTTGTGCGTTAACTTCTTTTCAATATATTTCTTTTCAAAATATTTTCAAGGTTAATCCCTGTTGTAGCTTGTAACAGTGCTTCATTCCTTTATTTGACTGAATAATATTCCATTGTATGAATATATACCAAATTTTGTTTATTTAATTGATGAATACTTGAACTATTTCCAGCTTTTGGCTATCTGAATAACACCAGTCATTTGGGTGTATACCTAGTAATAAAATTGATGGATCATATGGTATTTCAGTGTTCAGTTTAGTGAGAAACTGCCAATGTATTTCTGTAGCAGCTGTACCATTTTACATAACCACCAGCAATACACTAGGATTCTAGTTTCTCTACATTCTGTCCAACTCGTATTTTCCCTTTTTTAACTGTGACTGTTCTAATTGGTGTGAGATAATTTGAACTTCCCTAATGACTAATGATGTAGAGCTTCCTTTTGTGTGCTTGTTGGTTGTGTATCTTCTTTGGAGAAATGTTTGAGCAAATTCTTTTTCTTTTTATAATTGTGTTGCCTTTTCATTATTGAGTTGTAAGTGTTCTTAATATGTTCTAAATACTATACCCTTATTAGATATGTGATATGAAACTCTCCCATTCTATGGTTTATCTATTCAATCTCTTCATATTCCCTTTGATATATAAAAGTTAAATTTTGATGAAGTTGAATGTATCTAGTTTTTCCTTTCTTGTATTTTTTGTGTCATATCTTAAAAAGCATTGCTAAGCCATTATGAAGATTTATAAATCTGCTTTTTTTCCTAAGTGGTTTTGTAGTTTTATTTTATATATTTAGGTATCTGAGTAATTTTGAGTTAATTTTTATATATGGTGTATAAGGAAGATTTTAGTTGTCTGAGCTCCATTCTTGTGGGACCTATTGTTTTCACATCCAGTTGTCTTGGCGTTCTTGTTGCTAACAAAATTGTAGATGCATGGGTTTATTTCTGGATGCTTAATTTTATTCCTTTGATCAATAATGCTATCTTTATACCAGTAGCAGACTGTCTTGATTACTCTAACTTTGTAGTAAGTGCTGAAATTAGGAAGCTTTACGTTTTCCAACTTGGCTGTCTCCAGAGTACTTTGAATATTTGGGACCCCTTGCAATTCTATTAAGAATTTCATGATCAGCTTTTTCATTTCTGCAAAAAGGCCTTTGAATTTTTGATAGGATTGCATTTCATTGAATCACTTTGGAAAGTATTAGATCATTTTGGAAAGTGTTAACAACATTGTCTTCTTATCCAAGAATATAGGCTTTCTTCCCATAATACAGACTTTCTTCCCATATATTTAGCTTTTCTTTCATTTCTTCCATCAATGTTGTACAGTTACCAAGTTCTGTACCTCTTTGGTTAAATTTATTCCTTTTTTTTTTAATGCCACTGTAAATTGAATTGCTTATTGGTGTTCTTTTAGGTTATTGCTAATGTACAAAAATATTCAACTGATTTTTGTGTATTGGTCTTATATTCTGCAACTCTGCTGAATTTTTGAAATGACTTTTAAATAAGAAAATATACCATGACTAATATTTCCAAATCTGATTTTGCTTTGAGATTAAGGGCTGAGAATTAAAAGGTTTTCCTTTTAACATTTTAAAGCTTTAAACTTTTATGTCTTTTATCTTATGAAAAGCTTGAGAATGGTGAATAATTTGCTTTTTTATGTTTATACATAGTTGTTTTAAAATAATTATAGAAAAAATTATTTTCTATAATTATAGAAAAAAGTTGTCAACAATTTTTCATTTTTAGGTTGAAGATATTTTTCTAAAGGTATTCAAAACAGTATAGAACTGTACACAATAAAAAGTGTAAGTTTTCTTAGATTCCCATCTGCTCACTTTTCCTCTTCTCATTTTCAGAAATTACCTCTAGTAAATTAGTTCAAGATATTTTTGTTGGCATGTATAACATTTCTACATCAAAACAAAGTTGCAGTCATATAATGAGTATTCCACAGCTTACTTTTATACAATGTAACATTGAACTTTTTGTTGAATAATGAAAAAAAATTCTTGAATACAAGTAAGGCTTTTTTTTTTAAGTAAGGCTTTTGAAAATGATTTTGAAACATTTCTCTGTCATTAATATTATGTTTGCCTTGTGTGTGTGTGTGTGTGTGTGTGTGTGTGTGTGTGCATGCATGAATGTATATACTTCCTATATTTCTCTTTTGTAAATTCTTGTTCTAAGATCCATAAAGTGGTGTGTTCCTCATTACTTTCTCCACTGTAGACTCAAACTTACTTTTGGAAAGAAATTGAGAAAAACTTTATTCCAATAATCTATTATAGTTTAATACTGAAAAGAAATCAGGTAAAATGGGGGTGCTTATTAATCACCGCAGTTGAATTTAAGTTCCTTGCCCATCTTGTTCATCACTAGCACCTAGGACAGCGACTGACTCTGCATCCTATCCCTTCTCTGTATTTGCTTTATGTCTTGCAGTAGGTACTATGACTGGATCACATTATACAGACCATTTTGTGTTCTTTCCATTTGTCAATCTAGCATGGGACATTTTCCCCATCCCAGTACTTAAGTATTTATTCTTTTAAATGAACGTAGAATGGAGATAGGTAGATTATGTAATTTTGTGGTTTTAAAGCCTTTACTTTGAGCCCTTTATTTCCCCTTTTCCTTGGCATTAGTATTTTGCTTTTAAATATTAGTGGGAAATACTTAATTGAGGGTTATGGTAGAATGAGAGTACATAACTCCCTGTAGGTTCATGAAGCTAACATATTTTTATAGATTGGCAGTGTATTATAATATCCTTTAAAATCTAATGTGTGAGTATTTGAATTGTGAATATTGGAGTAATTTAAAGTATTTTTGACAAACAGTTCACGTAACAAGGAATAAAAATAGTTAACATGTGAAAGAATGTTCAACTTAGTGTAACTACTGAAAACAAAAATAAAATAAGATAAACAACACACCTTGTCCCTTAGTCAAAATATCAAAGATTAGAAATGCAGTATTTAGCCAGGTGTGGTGTTGCACACCTGCAATCCCAGTGGCTTGGGTGGCTGAAGCAGGAGGATCAAAAGTTCAAAGCCAACCTCAGCAACTTAGCAAGTCCCTCAGTAACTTGGCGAGAACATCTTAAAATAAAATATAAAAAAGAAAGGGCTAGGGCTGGAGTTGTGGCTCAGTGGTGGAGCATCTGCCTGGCACGTATGAGGCACTGGGTTTGATTCTTGCATATAAGTAAGTAAAAAAAGGTTCGCCAACAACTAAAAGCATATATATTAAAAAAAAAAAAAAGAAAGAAAGAAAGAAAAAAAGAAAGAAAGGGCTAGGAATGTGGCTCAGTGGTTAAGTGCTGTGGGTTTAGAAATATAATATTCACCTTGTGACAAGGGTTTCTGGTAATGTGTTGCTGAAATAGAATATATTTGGATATTCTTTATAGAGGGAAGTTTGGCAGAATTTCAGAAGTTTTACTTCTGGTACTTTATTTTAAGGAAAAAAATTAAAAATATGTCCACAAACTTAGACATACTTGAGTGTGTGTGAAAATTTTAGTCTTGGAATTAGTAACAATAGTACTTAGAATGCTTTTTTTGTGCCAAATGTTACCTTCTTATTTAGTGTTGTTTTTCTAAAAATAGTTTTTATTGGTGCATTAAATAATTCTAAATTCTGGAGTTTGTTGTTTCGTATTTTTATATGCACACAGTATACCATATAATTTGACTTCCTCCTCCCCCAGTATCTTGCATTTCCTTATCCTTCTCCCTGTGTTTAGTCCTCTTAACAATCCTATGATATTCATATGGTAGGATGACAAATGATAATGTAGGGGAATATTTAATGTGAAAATAAATTGAAAACAGTGGGTGAAAATAGCACTTTTCAAAATGATATGTGCAATGTGATTCTGTTAATTGCAACAAAATCTCAAGAATAAAATCTGAGAATATTTTCCAGAATTTTTAGTTATACTTAAGATCCTGCTTTTCAAATATGTTCATTTTCTTCTTTTTGCTATTTTTATTTTCTAGGTTTTCTACCATGAACATATAGTGTCTAATAAGAAACCTGTTATTTTTAAGTGTCCTTTGCTTTTGCAAAAGGATTTGCTTCACAGTGCCTACAAACAGTACATTCTTGAAGCATGTTTAAAATAAAATTCCCTTAGTAACAGTGTAAATCTATAGCAACTCTTAATGAGTACATAAAATACAAATTAAAATGAAGCTTATTTAAAAGTTGTCTTTGATTTCTACTAATTCAGTGGTGTTTTTTGATGATAGAAATGGAAAAGTTTGGAAAGTTTAGCTTAAACTCTAAAGTTGGTAGCCTGACAGTGACAAATAGAAGAATCTTTTAAATGTTAATTTTTTAGTTTTGACAGTGAAGCCTTATCAAAAACTGAATGCATAATGGACTTACTACATTTTTATGGTATTGTAATTGAATATTTCTCTTTTCCATTAAGAACTGTTAACTTCTTCATCTTCTTAAAAAGTTGGTTTCTCTTAAATCTTTGTCTTGCTCCTGCCCTTTTCAAGAAGTGAAAAAATTAATTTACCAGGTGAACTAATTGCTGCTAATGAACTAATCTATCTAGGACTAAAACCTGTGCTAGTTTTATGTTGTTCATCTTTTACCTCTTATTTAAAAAATAGCAGCCAATGACTCTACAGTTCACATTTTCCTTCTCTGCTTTTTCTTCTAACAGTTACTTACCAGTTTATAATTCTTTGTTTTTTGTCAACTCTTCCCTCCTTTCCCTTCCTTCCTTTAAGATGTAAGCTTTGTAAGTGCAGGATTTTTATTTCTTTGTTTGTTCATTGTGTAGTCCCCAAGTATAAAATGATGCCTGGCACATAATGGTGTTTCCACCAAATTTTTTTGAATAAGAAAATAATTGGCAATCAGTATTGGTAGATGGTTGGATGTTCTGTGTGGTTGGTGGAAGTGAAATTAAGTGTTTACAAAAGTTTAGGTAGAGTTCCTTAGTTGTTTTGTGGCATGACTGTTTCCTTTTGAGTAATAGAATTAAATTTGTAGACAAGTTGGAATTTCAGAACTTTGCTCCCTGGCCTTTGGTAACTTATTACATATTCAAAAAAAAAAAAAAAAAGACTAAAGAATGAGTATGTATATGGGTGGAACCTATCTTGCTGTGTCTGTCTTGCTAGGCATAGCCTTCTCCCCTCTGCTGTGCGCCCCCCACTCCCCCTCCAGTAGAGATTGACCCAGGGGCACTTTAACCAATGTGTAACATCCACAGCCACTCCTTTTAAATATTTTTTTAGATGTTAATAGACCTTATCTTATTTAAATAAGATAAATATATTATCTTATATTATCTTATATTAAATATATATTATAATATATACATTATAATATATATATTATAATGTATATATTATAATATATATTATCTTATATTAAATAAGATAAATTTATTAGTTTTGATGAACCTTTATTTAGTTAGTTATTTATTTGTATGTAGTACTGAGAATTGAACCTAGTGCCTCTTGTATGCTAGGCAAGTTCTCCACCACTGAGCTACAACCCCAGCCCCTCCCCAGGTCTTTTTAAAATTAAAAAAAAAAATTTTTTTTTAAATTTTGAGGCAAGTTCTCTTTGTTACTTAAGGCCTCACTAAGTTGCTGAGGCTGGCTTCAAACTTGTGATCCTCCTGCCTCAGCCTCCCGAGCTGCTAGGATTACAGGTGTGCACCACCACACCTGGCTAGGCATAACTTTTTTGTTGAGGGAGTTGGACTAAGATTTTGGAGTTTTCTGGCTTTCTTATTCTCCTGCTTTTTCACTGACTTTAAGGTACACCCCAGAACTTTTCGTCATTATAGTCCTTTGGAAATAGGATGTTGTGAAGAAATGAGTTGAATAAAATTGCTGCAGGATTGCATTTTTTAAAAAATAAAACTGTTGTTTCTGAATGTTAATTAGCACCCCCACCTCTGCTTTGTATGAAGGTTTTTAGACTTGGGTGATAGTGAGATTCATTATTAGAGAGATAGGATGTTATGTTTTCCAAGGCCTTCATTTATCCAGGATTTAAGACCAACTATATGTTCTGCTAGATTCCTGAAAATACAAAAGTCAAATAGGGCAGAATGAGTAATGAAGAGAAGGTAAAAAAAAGTGGCTCCACAGTGCTTCTTCTAGGTTGAGGTTTTCTAAAAGAAATTTATTTTCTTGGATATTTTTGGTTTTAATTTAATTTAAACTGAAAGTGTAAGTCATTAATCAGTATAATTTTGATACCAATTTGGTAATGATCCAGAGTTTGCATTTATGTATCCTTTTGAAGAAATAAACATTTATTGAGTATTTATTATGTCTTATACCCTTTACATGCATTTTTCAATACAGTCTTTAAAACAATCCTGAGAGATGGGAATTATTACCTGTTTCTTATATTTTAGTTTGAGTTTAGAGGAGGTAAGTAATTTGTTTAAGATTCACATTTATAAATTGTGGATTTTAATCCAGGTTTTTTTTTTTTTTTTTTAAATGCCAAAGTCTGATTAACTTTTTATGGTACACATATATTCCCCCCAGTGTTAAATTAGACTACTGAATTTGGAAGCTGTGCAGAAACTCCCCCCCCCCCCCCAATTTAATCCCTGGATTTTGAGTCAGAGTAGTTAAAAATAAAAATACTCTTTACCTTATTAAAAAAGTAAAATATAATTCATTGTACAAAGAAACAAGATTGGGACAAAAGAAAAAAATTTTAAAAAAGGTAGTTGGGATGGGGAGCAAGAGATTCTGATTAAGTCACTGTTAACAGTTTGATGTACAAGTGATATTTAGCATAGTATAATTTGTATTCCCGAGTTCTTGAGAACTCAAGTCAAATCTGAACTCTACTACTTAATGATTGAGTTATTTGGTGTTTCCATGGTTTGGGGCTAATTTTCTTAATCAAGTTTTGCAGATGAGAGAACTGCAGTTTAGAGAGGTCATCCTACCTCATAGAAGTATTGAAGAATAAATTTGATAAGTTATGTAAAATTACCAAGCAAATCCTGGTGTTTTTCACATATATTTTTACTGAAATGGATCATCAAAAATTATACCTTTTAAACCTAGTAGATCAACAGTATCTTCTCTTATAAAACAATTTTAAATCATCAGAGAATAACTCAGCCACATAATGGAATACTATAATATATTCAGCCAACCCTTTCTTGCAAGAAATTTAACTTTTTCAGTTTTCTCTTGCAGTTATATGTAATGCTTCAGTGAAAATTTTTGTAGCAGAACTTTGCATGTAGTTCGTAGGATAGAGTTGATTTGTTGAAGAGTATGTCCTCTTGAAAGATTTGTGATCAATTTTGCTAGGTTGTCTTCTATAGACACAAGACTGTGTTCCTTTTATTATTTTTTATGGGCGTGTGTTTGCCTGCACTCTTGCTGTATTAGATATTATAATTTAAAAACATTGGAGGCAGGCTGAGGCAGGAGGATTGTGAGTTCAAAGCCTCAGCATAAGCAAGGTGCTAAGCTACTCAGTGAGACTATGTCTCTAAATAAAATACAAAAAAATAGGGTTGGGTATGTGCCTCAATGGTCAAGTGCCCGGGTTTAATCCCGGTACTCTCTATCTCCAAAATAAAAACATCGTTGGTTTGATCAATTTTATTTACATTGCTTTGATTACTAATAAGTTTGAGGTTTATTTTTCTCTATGCTTATTGGCTTCTAGTATATTATTTTCTTTTCCCATTAGTGATTTTTGACCTCATTTCCATTTGGGAGGATTCATTCTTAATGAAGTGAGAGTTCTTTATAAGAATGCTATGAATATGAATATATTGCATCTTGCAAATATTTTAAAACTTTTTTTCTTGTACTTTTTGCTTATGTTTAGTTTTAGATAATGTATGAGTTTTAAAATACTCATGTTTCTGAGCTCAGTGGCTCACACCTGAAATCCCAGGAGCTCAGGAGGCTGAGGCAGGAGGATTATAAGTTCAAAGCCAGCTTCAACAATTTAACAAGGCACTAAGCACCTCAGTGAGACCCTGTCTCTAAATAAAATACAAAAAGGGGTTGGGATGTGGTTCAGTGGTTAAGTACCCCTGAGTTCAATCCCAGGTACCAAAAAAAAACCCAAAACAAAACAAAAAATCAAAAACTCATGTTAATATCTGTCCATCCTGTATTATGCTAGGAGAAGCTTGCTTCTCTCTCAAACTATATAATTTGGCATTTCTCAAACCTTTTGCTCTCAGACCCCTTTATAGTCTTAAATTCTAATTCCCAGTTTCACAAGGTAATATCCTAAAAACCTAAAGATTTTTCATTTGTGTTAGTTGTGGCATTTTGCTTTAAAAATATTGTTTCCTTCTCTTGTTTATAAAATGATACATGGTCATTGCAGGTAATTTAAAATGTACTTAGAGGCATAAACACACACACAAAATGTCATTTTGAATATGCACAATCCTGCTCATGTGCTATTGCCATATTGTGATGGAGCTTATTTCATTATTGAAAAGTACTAGGATATATAAATTTCTGCTCTATTTTTTTTTATTGTAAACAAATGGGGTACAATTTGTTTCTCTGGTTGCACATGAGTAGAGGTGTACCATTTGTGTAATCATACATTTACATAGGGTAATGGTGTTTGATTCATTCTGTTATTTTTTCCTTCCCCCCACCCCTCCCACCCCTCTTTTCCCTCTGCTCTATTGTTAATAAATTTTATGCCTTTTTGATGTATCACTTAGCTTCTTAGGACCCCTTACTCACTAGATTTTTATTGACAACTCAGTGTATCACAAGGTAAATTTAACAAGACATTGCCCTCTGTTACTAAGTTTGCAAGTTAATGGAGAACTGTACATGTTATGTGATAAGAGAGCAACAAGCAATTACAAAGTATTTTGAAGGAGCCTAAGTAAGCAGTTGTGTTGAGAAATGTTGGGGAGTAAAGAGAATGAAGTTGATTTGAGAAGATTAAAGTTGTACAGTCTTCCTCTCATATTTGATGATTTATTTGTATGTCAGGGTCAAGAGAGGAATCAAGAATGATTCCCAGCTCTTTGTCTTGGAAGACTGGGTTGGGGTGGATAATGTTGTTTACCATAATGTAGAATATACCCCCTTAAAACAAAACAAAACTCCTTGCACATCCTGTACTTTCCAAGGCTTTATTCTTTTACTTTTCCATGATGAGTTCATTTGTGAACATGTTGCTTTTGAGGGGCCTGGGAAATGTTCACACAGAGATGTGTGGGATACATTTGGAGAACTAGCTGGAGCTTTGTATGGACTAAAGAGGACTGTAGCACATCATGTACAACCACAAAAATGGGAAGTTATACTCCATGTACGTATAATATGTCAAAATACACTCTACTGTCACATATATCTAAAAAGAAACTTATGGAACTGCCATAGCTTTGTCTTTATATTTACATGTTTTGTATGTATGAACAATAAGAACATTTGATCTTAAATCTGTTACGTTAATTGAGCTTTTATCTCAAGGCTACAAACAGATGTTAATGCTTCTTAATGTTTTCTAGTCTAATGAATTAAAAAATGTTATTTTTTAAGAAAACTATTATGATAGTTTTGTTTGAATAAAAAATGGGTCTTGATTGCCTGAATATTCTGTTTTCCTTGAGTCCTTGATTTTGAAAATGAGGAAATATTTATATTTCCTTAATATGACCAGAAAATCTTTTTCTGTATTTGTGTGTTTATTTGCATGTGGCTTTGAAAAGTCAAAAGAAAGTTCAGTTCTACATGGAGACTTCGTTTAAAAATTCAAAATGTGTTAATTTAGAAATTAGAAGATGTTCAGTTATGTTTTACTATGTAGGGTCTAATTTAATTCACACTACTCCACATGAGGGCACATTCTAGGAGTCAAACTCAGTTGTAATCCAGTAACTAATTTTGTCATTATGTGTGTTTTTTTAAAATATTTTTTAGTTATCAATGGATCTTTATTTTGCTTTTTTTATGTGGTTCTGAGAATCGAACCCAGTGTATCGCACATGCTAGGCAAGTGCTCTATGAGGAAGCTACAACCCCAGCCCTCATTATGAGTTTAATGGCAGTTAATGGTAGAATAGAAGGAGGCTGATTACCCCTGTAATGTAGTAATGGCACTGTACCTCCTACATATTAGGTACAGAGGAAATCTTGTGTGGATGAACAAGATTATTGCTTTTAAAATACACTTAGGGTATTCAGCTAACACAGTAAAAATTTTCAATGTTGTGAAGACTGGAAAAAAAAAAAAAAAAAAGCAGTGTAGCCTAAGTGGTTGAATGGAGATTAAAATCATCCTTTGAGAATTTTTTAGGAGGAAAAGATGACCAGGGACCTTTCAACATTTGAGAGACAAACAGAAAAATAAATGTAGCAAGCAGTAGTAAAAAATGGAAAACAAAGTGGTGGTGCAAAAGGCAACTGACCTGAGTTTAAAGAAAGGAGGAGGAGGAGAATGGACAGATAGGGATCTGGAATGTTAAATCCCATTAAAGGACAGTTAAGACCTGACGGATTCTTAGATTCAGGAATAAGAGGGCATTGATGACTTTGGCAAAAACAGTTTTAAGTGGAAAGTTGGGTGTAGAAGACAGAGAAGCAGAGGATTAGAGGTAAGGGAGTGGAAGATTGTATTGATTACTCTTTAAGAAGTTTTCTTGTGAACCTGGGGAATGCAGGTTAAAAGTGGGCAAAAACAGGGATCCAAGATGTCGGATTAGAGGGAGGCTGCGTTCCTTGTTGCTCTGTAATTCCAGTTTCAAGCAGAGGATATCTGTTTCTTGGTGAGGCAGTTTTTGCTGCTTATCCATTCCCTGGTGTTTACCCCATTTGTCTGCTGTGATGACCTGCAATCTGCCAGCATAGCGACGCCTTTTTTGAGTGCAGATTGTTCACTGTCAGGTGCCTATCTTCCGCCATTTGCCTGCCTCTGGCCAGTCCATCTCCTGCCTTACACCTTTCCATCACCCAACTCATGAGGTTCACCTCCCGATCATCTGACAACAGTCAGCAAACTGATCGCCGACTGCCAGTGGAGCACCAACTGCCTGCTGTTGCCTGGAAGTTCACTGTTACAGTACCTGCAGGTTTGATTACACGTGGCTGCCGCCATTTGAGACAACAGCCGGGCCCCGTAGTACCCCTGGCCGGACTGACTGAGCCCCATTTCCAGGATCCCTCAGCCCGAATGATCACTCCCTGCCTCTGGGGCCCTCACATCGACTGACTGCTCCCTGCTGCCAGGACCTCCAGACCAACTGACTGCACCCTATCACTGGGACCCCAGACCGACTGATTGCAACTGGCCTCCAGGATCCCACAACCACACCAAACACACCCGACCTCCAGGACCCCTGCCTGACCAACCGCATCCTGCCTCCAGGACCTCCAGCTGACCACATTCACACACTGAGCTGCAGCTACCCATTTGCCAACACATTTCGAAACCAGAGCAACCATCTTGGATAATCCTGGAAGCCTTAGCTCTGATCTTTAGGTGGGGCAAATCCCATCCTGAGATGCCTGCTGGAGGCTTGAAGCTCATTGTCAGGTACCTCTCATGCATCAGGCTACTGAACACTGGGAGGTTTCATTACTATATGACTGTTATACTATAGATTTTCTTTTTTCTCCTAATAGAAAAAATTTAAGTTTTTATTTCTTTACTTTTCTAGTTCTCTTTTCCTTTTGTTTACCTGTTCCCTCAGAGCCTCTTTCTCCCTTTTTTGCATGCTAACATCCAATTTCTTTTGATTACACGCTCACCCTTTCTATTATCTAGAACTTCTGTATAATCTTTCTTATCCCATTAACAGCCACATTCTACATCCCTCTGCATCCTCTTTGTCCTCCATTAGAAACTGCAGACCTTATTGCAAATCTGTTTGTTTTACTGAAGATAATATTTGAACTCATTCTGTTTATTATGACAATTTTGTTATTGTCCCCATAGGGGCTATTTGGTCTAGGATTGCATAGTGTCTGAATTGGGCATTGCTAATATTGATCTCCCCTTAAAGAAAGGCACTGCTAGAGGGGAAGATACATGAGCAACATGAAAAAACAAGGGAAGAAAATGATCAAAACAAATCTAGATTCTATATTAATAGAATCCAATGACAGTATGTTAGAAGAAATGTCAGAAAAGGACTTCAGATTATACATGATTAAGATGATTTGCAAAGCAAAGGATGAGATAAGAGACCAAATGCAGGCAATGAATGATAATACCAATAAGCTGAAAGAGCACCTGCAGGAAGCAAAAGATCATTTCAACAAAGAGATAGAGATTCTCAAAAAAAAACCAAATGGAAATCCTTGAAATGAAGGAAACAATAAACCAAATAAAAAACTCAATGGAAAGCATCAACAACAGACTAGACCACTTGGAAGACAGAACCTCAATGAAGACAAAATATTTAATCTTGAAAATAAAGTTGCACAAACACAGAAGATGGTAAGAAATCATGAACAGAATCTCCAAGAACTATGGGACATCATGAAAAGACCAAATTTAAGAATTACTGGAATTGAGGAAGGCACAGAGATACAAACCAAAGGAATGAACAGCCTATTTAATGAAATATCAGAAAATTTCCCAAGCCTGAAGAATGAAATGGAAAACCAAATACAAGAGGCTTACAGAACACCAAATGCACAAAATCACAACAGATCCACACCAAGGCACATTATAATGAAAATGCCTAACATTCAAAATAAAGATAGGATTTTGAAGGCCGTGAGAGAAAAGGATCAGATTACATATAGGGGAAGACCAATATGGATAGCAGCCAACTTCTCATCCCAGACTCTAAAAGCTAGAAGGACCTGGAACAACGTATTTCAAGCTCTGAAAGAACATGGTTGCCAACCAAGAATCCTATACCCAGCAAAACTAACCTTCAGATTTGAAAATTAAATAAAATCCTTCCATGATAAACAAAAAATAAAAGAATTTACAAATAGAAAGCCTGCACTACAGAATGTTCTCAACAAAATATTCCATGAGGAGGAAATGAAAAACAACAATGTAGGCCAGCAAAGGGAGGAACTACCTTAGAGAAAAACCACTCAAAGGAGAAACCAAGCCAAATTAAAAATCAAAAATAAGCCAAGTGACTGGGAACACAAATCATATCTCAGTAATAACCCTGAACATTAATGGCCTAAACACATCAATCAAAAGACATAGACTGGCAGAATGGATTAAAAAGAAAGACCCAACAATATGCTGACTGCAATAGACTCATCTCATAGAAAAAGACATCCACAGACTAAAGGTGAAAGGATTGGAAAAACCTACCACGCACATGGACTCATTAAAAAAGCGGGGGTTTCCATCCTTATATCAGATAAAGTGGACTTCAAGCCAAAGTTAGTCAGAAGGGATAAAGAAGAACATTTCATACTGCTTAAGGGAACCATAAATCAGGAAGACATAACGATAGTAAATATTTATGCCCCAAACAATGGTGCATCCCTGTACATCAAACAAATTCTTCTCAATTTCAGGAATCACATGGACCACAACATAATAATTCTGGGTGACTTTAACGCACTGCTGTCACCACTAGGTAGATCTTCCAAACAAAAAACAACCAAAGAAACCATAGAACTCAATAGCACAATCAATAACCTAGACTTAATAGACATATATAGAATATTCCATCCATCAACAAGCGGATTCACTTTCTTCTCAGCAGCACATGGAATCTTCTCAAAAATAGACATATGTTATGCCACAAAGCAGCCCTTAGGAAATGCAAAAAAATAGAGATACTGCCTATCAGATCTATCAGATCATAATGGACTGAGAGTGGAAACCAATGACAAAATAAAAAACAGAAATTACTCCAACACCTGAAGACTAAATAATATGCTATTGAATGAAACATGGGTAACATATAACATCAGGGAGGAGATAAAAAAATTCTTAGAGGTCAATGAGAATGACGATAGAACATATCAAAATCTCTGGGACACTATGAAAGCAGTACTAAGAGGAAAATTCATTGCATGGAGCGCATTCCAGAAAAGAATGCAAAGTCAACAACTAAATGACCTAACATTATAGCTCAAAGCCGTAGAAAAAGAAGAAGAGAATAACAGCAAAAGTAGTAGAAGACAGGAAATAATTAAAATCAGAGCTAAAATCAATGAAATTGAAACAAAAAACAATTCAAAATATTGACAAAACAAAAAGTTGGTTCTTTGAGAAAGTAAACAAAATAGACAAACCCTTAGCCACACTAACAAAGAGGAGAGAGAAAACTCAAATTACTAAAATTTGTGGTGAAAAAGGAAATATCACGACAGACACGACTGAGATACAGAACATAATGAGAAGTTACTTTGAAAATCTGTATTCCAACAAAATAGAAACTACTGAAGACATTGACAAATTTCTAGAGACAAATGCTCCTCCCAAACTGAACCAGGAGGACATACACAATTTAAACAGATCAATATCAAGCAATGAAATAGAAGAAGCCATTAAAAATCTACCATCCAAGAAAAGCCCAGAACCAGACGGATTCTCAGCCGAGTTCTACAAGACCTTCAAAGAAGATCTCATTCCAATACTTCTCAAAGTATTCCAGAAAATAGAAAAAGAGGGTACCCTACCAAACTCATTCTGTGAAGCTAATATCACCCTCATACTGAAACTAGGAAAAGACACATAAAGGAAAGAAAATTTTAGGCCAATATCCTTGATGAATATAGATGCAAAGATCCTTAACAAAATATTGGCAAACCATATCCAAAAACATATTAAGAAAATCATGCACCACGATCAAGTTGGGTTCATCCCTGGAATTCAAGAATGGTTTAACATCTGGAAATCAATAAACATAATCCATCATGTCAGTAGTCGTAAGGATAAGAATCATATGGTTATTTCAACTGAAGCAGAAAAAGCGTTTGACAAAATACAACACCCCTTCATGCTCAAAACACTAGAAAAAATAGGAATAGTAGGAATATACCTCAATGTTGTAAAGGCTATTTATGCTATGCCCATGGCCAACATCATTCTTAATGGAGAAAAACTGAAACCATTCCATTTAAAAGCTGGAACAAGACAGGGATGTCCTCTTTCACCACTTCTATTCAACATTGTCCTCGAAACTCTAGCCAGAGCAATTAGGAAGACTAAAGAAATTAAAAGGATACGAATAGGAAAAGAGTAACTTAAGCTGTCACTATTTGCTGATGACATGATTCTTTATTTAGAGGATCCAAAAAACTCCTCCAGAAATCTTCTAGACCTCATCAATGAATTCAGCAAAATAGCAGGCTATAAAATCAACACGCATAAATCTAATGCATTTTTATATGCAAGCGACGAAACAGCTGAAAGGGAAATGAGGAAAACAACTCCATTTGCAATAGCCTCAAAAAAAATAAAATAAAATACTTGGGAATCAATCTATCCAAAGAGGTAAAAGATCTCTACAATGAAAACTACAAAACATTGAAGAAAGAAATTGAGGAAGACCTTAGAAGATGAAAAGATCTCCCATGTTCTTGGATAGGCAGAATTAATATTGTCAAAATTGCCATACTACCAAAAGTGCTATACAGATTCAATGCAATTCCAATTAAAATCCCAATGATGTACCTTACAGAAATAGAGCAAGCAATCATGAAATTCATCTGGAAGAATAATAAACTCAGAATAGCTAAAACAGTCCTTAGCAGGATGAATGAAGCAGAGGTATCACAATACCAGAACTTCAACTATACTACAAAGCAATAGTAACAAAAACGGCATGGTATTGGCACCAAAATAGATAGGTAGATCAGTGGTACAGAATAGAGGACGTGGACACAAACCCAAATAAATACAATTTTCTCATACTAGAAAAAGGGGCCAAAAATATGCAATGGAGAAAAGATAGCCTCTTCAACAAACGGTGCTGGGAAAACTGGAAATCCATATGCAACAGAATGAAACTAAACCCCTATCTATCACCTGCACAAAAATCAACTCACAGTGGATCAAGGACCTCGAAATCAGACCAGAGACCTTGCATCTTATAGAAGAAAAAGTAGGTCCAAATCTTCAACTTGTTGGCTTAGGATCAGACTTCCTAAACAGGACTCCCATAGCACAAGAAATAAAAGCACGAATCAACAACTGGGATAGATTCAAACTAAATAGCTTTCTCTCAGGAAAGGAAACTATCAGCAATGCGAAGAGAGAACATACAGAGTGGGAGAATATCTTTGCCACTCATACTTCAGATAGAGCACTAATTCCCAGAATATATAAAGAACTCAAAAAATTCTACACGAAGAATACAAATAACCCAATCAACGAATGGGCTAGGGATATGAACAGACACTTCACAGAAGAAGATCTATAAGCAATCAACAAACATATGAAAAAATGTTCACCATCTTTAGTAATAAGAGAAATGCAAAGCAAAAGTACACTAAGATTCTATCTCACCCCAATTAGAATGGCGATTATAAAGAATACAAGCAACAATAGGTGTTGGAGAGGATGTGGGGAAAAAGGTACACTTATACATTGCTGGTGGGGCTGCAAATTAGCGCAGTTGCAGAAGACATGTTTGAGTAACCCTAAGATGGCGGCTGGCGTTGAACTAAGAGGTGTGGCGCATAATTAGTGTTAACACAGGGTTATCCACTTTTGCCTCATTAGTTAATGTCTCCTTTGTGGTAGTGGTCAATAGATGTTCCTCATTCTTAATTAGTACCATAGCACATGCTCCAACCATGCTACTTAATCCTCAGCTGATTGGCTGCCTTAGGTATATAAGATACACCTAAAGGAAGCACCATCATATAAGCAGCACCTCTGATAGATCGCAGAATGGAGAAGTAAAGCCACACCTCTAGATAGCAGAGTGAAGGGCACAGGATGCACCTTTAAGAAGCAGCAGCAGAACTAAGAAGATAGAGATCTCTGAAAGTGTAGTCTTTCTCTCTTAAGCAAAGATTCTCCTTTAAGCAAAGCCTTTTCTTCTTATCTCTCTCTTCTTCTAAAACTTCCTCTATAAGGTAGGGAGCAAGTAAATAAGCAAGAAAGCAGCCCACTAAAGAGAAAGATAGTAGAAGTAGCTCAGTTTCCAGTTCACCTCTGATAAATACCCGCGCAGTTGTTGTTGCAGGCGGTAACAATATCCGCGTGACTGTTGCCGCGGGTGGCAACATGCAGCCACTCTGGAAAGCAGTGTGGAGATTCCTTAGAAAACTTGGAATGGACCCACCATTTGACCCAGCTATCCCACTCCTCGGCCTATACCCTAAGGACTTAAAATCAGCATACTATAGAGATACAGCCACATCAATGTTCATAGCTGCTCAATTCACAATAGCCAGACTGTTGAACCAACCTAGATGTCCTTCAGTTGATGAATGGATAAAGAAACCGTGGTATATATATAGAATGGAATATTACTCAGCTATAAAGAATAATAAAATTATGGCATTTGCAGGCAAATGGATGAAATTGGAGAATATCATGTTAAGTGAGATAAGCCAATCTGAGAAATCCAAAAGACGAATGATCTCACTGATAAGAGGATGATGACACATAATGGGTGGTGGGAGGGGTCAAAAATGGAGGAAGGAGGGACTGTATAGAGGGAAAAGAGAAGTGGGAGGGGTGGAGGGGAAGTAAAAAATAACAGAATGAATCAAACATCATTAAATGTATGAATATGCAAATGGTATGCTGTTACTCCATGTACAAACAGAAACAACATGTATCTCATTTGTTTACAATAAAAATAAATTAAAAAAAAAGTGGGCAAAAACAAGCGTTTGACAATGTTTATGTTTTGAGGAAGAAATGTGGAGGTTATGAAGTTTGAACTGATAATGTCATCTTGAACTTTCTAGACAAAATGTTTTGAAGTTTTCTGTTTGCTTTTTTAAAAAAATGTATTTTAGATACTGCTAATATGATTTTGGATACCTTTTTATGATACTTAAGTTGTCATGAACATCATTTATTTTACGATTTGATTGAACGATATGGAAACAGCATTTTCTAACACCTTAGTGCCATTTAATTTAATCATGTAGTAGCTTTTTCTTTTTTTTGAGTATAATTTCTTACTCTTTTGTACATGATGTAGAATAACACTACTCAAGTAGTCATATATATACATAAGGTAATAATGTCAGATTCATTCTACAGTTACCTCCTGGCCTCCCTTCACTCTCCCTACCTAATTCAAAGTAAACATTCTTACTTAGGCCTCCCACCCTTATTGTGAATTAGCATCCCCATATCAGAGAAGACATTTGACCTTTTTTTTTGAGATTGCCTTAATTTGCTTAACATGATATTCTCCAGCTCCATCCATTTATTGGCAAATGCCATAATTTCATTCTTGAAAGCTGAGTAATATTTCATTGTGTATATATACCACATTTTCTTTATCCATTCATCTGTTGAAGGACACCTAGGTTGTTTCCATAGTTTAGCTGTTGTGAGTTGAGCTGCTTTAAACATTGATGTGGCTGCCTCACTATCATATGCTGATTTTAAGTCCTTTTGGTATAGACTGCGGTGTGGGATAGCTGGTTCAAATGGGGGTTCCATTCCAGTCATCCTTCTTTGATTGTCACATTTACCATCACACACAACACATTATTGTGGTTAGTCCTAGCAATAGTAGCACCTGTTCCTACAAATGTGCTACATAAATGTAAACTGGGAAATCCCTGTTCGCAAATTGTTGGTTTTGTTCTCTGAGTGAAATTACTGATTTTAATCAGTAGATTGTGAAGAAAGTCTACAGACTGCTTAAAGCTTAGTCTGTAAGATATAGGATTTTCTAATGTTAAGAATGTAAAGCTTGAAATGGACACAGTAATGCACCTGTAGGCCAAGCTACTTAAGAGCTTGAGGCAGAAGGATTGCTTGAGTCCAGGAGTTAGAGGTCATCTTGCGTAGTGTAGTGAGGGAATTTCTCCAAAACAAAACAAACAAAACAAAACAAAAATAGTAGAGCTCTATCAATGAACTGCTTTAGAATCCCAGTCCCAAACAATTAACTCTGATCTTGAACAAATGACTTTGAAAATTTGACTTTTTTCATTTTTAGAATGGTAATAATAATAATAATAGTACCTATCTCAAAGAGCTGCAGTGTTTAAAATATAACTCATGAAAACTGCAGGTTGGCACAGAGTAGGTATTTATTTAGTAGACATTAGCTGTTAATAATTATTTTGTCTGTTTCCAGAATTTTGATTTTCTAAGCTTAATGTTTCTCATGTTGTCTTGATTAGAAGGGTGTGTGTGTGTGTCTGTGTGTGTGTGTGTGTGTGTGGGAGAGAGAGAAAGAGAAAGAGAGAGAGAGAGAGAGAGAGAGAGAGAGAGAGAGAGAGAGAGAGACTTTGTTCAAAAAAGGACTAGATTTAAGTAGAGTTATACTGCAGATTTTGTATGTCTGGGAGGGCAGTGAAAATTTGCAGCATACATAAACAGGCAGATTCATTTTCTGAGGTGGATGAGTTGTTAAAGCTGTTGAAAGATTTTTCTTAGAAGCATTTGGAAACATTGTTTCTTCAAGTGGTTTTGTAATTCTTTCCTTCTGATTGAATAAAGTATTTAAAAGTGAGAGAAGAGATATAAAAGATGGCTCCAGTTACTATATGAGAGAATTTATTTGGTGAGTATATGGGGGGAGGTGAGGAGTAGAGTAGGGTTCTTTTGTGAACTATCTGTTTTAAGACAGGGAATTAACATTACCTGGTGGGGTTCATGAATATTTCAGGTTTAGTATCTGAACTACTCGGTAACCTTTAGTGTAACCCAGGGTAGTAGTACTTGGAGAACAGGAAGTCAAGGTTTGCACTGTGGTCTGAGAAAGCCTATATTTGCCTTTTTATATGAGACTTGTAGTCTTGCGGGAGTTATGAAATTATCTAGGGTATTTGATAACCATCAATTTAGTTTTTCTTTTCTTCTGTCAAATGTACTGTGCTATTTTGTTATGTGTTTTTCTGTTTCTGTTGAGAATTGCACCTTTTATTATAGTAAAATGTTAGTAGATAGAAAATTCTGTTTTGTAGAGTAGCCCTCTCCATTGAACTTATCTAACACCCACAGATTCCCCTTTATTAAAGAGAGGAGCATTGAAATAGTAAACTAAATTATCTCTTTCTAGGAATTTTTCAGGATGTGTTAATGATATTTAAAGTTAAATGCTGCTAAGCCCACACAGGAGTTTTTATTTGTTTTAAATGCCACAGAAATAATTTTTACTTTTATTGATAACTGGTTCAGTAAAAAGATCATGTTGTTAAATTTAGCAATGATTTAACAAATTATTAAAGGTTTCATTGTTTTTTAAAAGGTACTTTTTATTGGGGATGGGATATAGCTTGGTGGTAGAGTGCTTGCCTAGCATGCACTAGACCGTGGGTTTGATCCCCAGCACTGCAAATAAAAGTACTTCTTATTTACAAGTCTGTTCTACAGTTATATCAAATGAGTGCAATCATTAGTGCCTTGGTCCTTTGCCTTGTCCACAAAATTACCTTCCCACCAATTGATAGAGCTTGTTGATATTGACAGTGATAGGACAGTGACTTGACCATTAAAGTGGTGCTAGTTTTTTCCTTGAAGGGAAAAGAAGAGGGCTGGGGCTATGCCTCAGTGATAGAACACTTGCCTAATATGCCCAAGATCCTGGTTCAATGACCAACACCCTCCCCCCCGCCCCAAAGATGGAATCTGTGTAGCTTGTTAGGTGCTTGTTAGCTAAGGAAACTACGATTTGTGGTAAGTATTGGATTAATGTGGTTTAGTATTTTTACCTGGAGCAAGATTTGATTGCCGTGTATTTAAAATGTTGCTTTTATGGTATAGTACTTTTAAAAATAAGTAACTAATATTTGGAAAATTCAATAACTCTTGGAAATTTCTCTTACACTAAAGCAAAACAAAACAAAAACAAAATCCAAAACTCCTGTTTCATTTAACCATGAAAATAATTCCCCTTTAAGTATAATCATTTGCTATAATGTGATAGTTGTTTCTCAAAAACACATCATGAAGAATTGCTTTTATATTTTTAATGGTTTTGTGGTGCTACAATTTTAGGAAATGAGGGGATGTGTTGATGGCTTTGTAGATGGTTTTTCAGATTCTCAAAGAACTTTTTATAGTAGAAATATATTCCCTTTTTCTTTAAGTTTTAGGTGTACATTTATAATACCTAAAGCAAATTGAATGAATGATCATTTGATGAAATAAATCTAGCTTTTGTACCTTTTCCTGTTGTCTCCACTGTCATATAAGTTAGTTGTTGCTATGTAATAAACTACTCCAAAACTTTGCTTAAAACAACTACCATTTATTACTATCATGAGTCTTTGGATCAGCTGGGTAGTTCTGATGTGGACAAGAGCTAAATGATATTATACAGGCTTACTCATGTGCCTGGTGGCTTACCTGATGAATTCACTGAGGCTAACTGGTTTCACTGATTAGTTGACTGGGTATCAATAGATTAATAGGGTGACTCTAGTTATCTTTAAGTTATCACACATTTCTGTTTTTCCTATTGTCTGGCTTGGGTTTGTTTTCTGTTATGGCTTAGCAGATTTCTAAGAGTGAGAAGCGGAAGCATGCAAGGGTTCTTAAAGATCAGACTCAGAACTGGCATGTTATTTTCACTGCCTTCTGTTGGCCAAAGCAAGTCATCAGGGACAATTAGATTCAGAGGGTGGGGAAAGACTATAAAGCCACATTGATTGATGATCAGGAAAACATGAAAAATTGGGACCCTTTTTGTAGTTTATTTCCCACCTTTAGTATAGTACTTTTTGTACATACTTGTTATGGTTTGGATTATTGATGTCCACCCCAGAAGCCCATAGTTAGGAATACAGCAATATTCAGAGGTTAAAGATTGGATTATGAGGGCTGTAACCATCAGTAGGTTATTCCTTTTGATGGATTAATAATTTTAATGCACTACTGGGCAGTAACTATAGGCAGGTGGGGCTTGTTAGAGGAAGTAGCTCACTGGGGACTATATCTTATTCCTGGCTCCTTGTGCATGTGTGTGTGCTTTCTCTCTGTGCTTCTATCATGAACTGAGCTGCTTTCTTTTGCCATGCCCCTCTGCCAAGATATTCTGCCTCACATTAGGCCCAGAGCAATGGAGTCTGCTGTCCATGGACTGAAATCTCTGAAACCATTGAGATTCAAAATAAAGTTTTTCTCTTCTAAGTTGTTCTTGTCAAGTATTTTGGTCACAGCAATGAAAAGCTGACTAATGTAGTACTCAGTTATGTATATTTAAAGAAAACCTTTATCAACGATTAAGCACAAATTCATTTTACTGGATGCCTGTGCTTTACCTGTAACACCTAATTTATCTCCTTCACAGCACAAATTAAGTCCCCAAATTAAACATTTTTAATCAGTAGAGATGAGAGATGATGATAGTTGAGCTATCTCAGACTTGTTATGAAAACTGGAAAAGATATGCTTAAAATTGCCCAGATGCCTATTTTAATCTGATTAAAACTTTCTGCCTTTCTTGGAAGGCTTTTATATTTACAAAACCTAAATCACACTAAATAAAATTGTTCAGTTTTATTTCCCAGTGTTCTTTTCTCTGACTTGCCCACTGTATACATTAAGTGGCATCCAGTACACTTAAGTGGCATCACACTTACACACTTAAACATACCGCCTTTATTGGGTTCCAAAGCATTTCAGCATCCCAAAAAAAACCTGCCCATTCTTCTTCCTCTAAGTCCCTGATAACCACGAATCAGCTTCCTGTTCTTATCAATTTACTTATTCTGGACCAGTATTTGTTTTTAACCACTGTTCATGTGTTTTATGTTCTTCATGCATAGAGTATCCTAAGTCCTACTAGACTTCTGGGTTTGGCCCACTAATTTCATACTCAATATAGATTTTATCCTGCAGTTTAAATTAGCTACAGTGACCATTACCATTCCACTCTGCTGAAAATTTGCTTCTGATTGTTTCCTCTCAGTCTTCTCTGCATATTACCCCACATCCCTATTTAAATATTACATTTTGAACTCAACCCTTTGTTCTTATTTGATCCACCCTCCTCCTCCTTGACTGCCTTCTTCGGTTACCAAATCTAGACTTCTAACCCCGATCTCTTCAGAATTTCAGACCTGCTGGAATTACCAGCTAGATGTCCCATAACTACCTTATACTGTACATGTTGAAATAGAAATAATTTTTCTTCTCTCATCTCTATCCTTCCCTAAAGAAAATGAAACATCACCATTGTCTTTCTCATTTCTTTCTTGATAAATGGCTCTGTTTATTTGTAGACACCCCTGACTTTCTTCCTAGGAATCAGAGTTGTTTCCTCTTTATACCTTTTCTCTACATGTAGTCATTTTCAAGTCTCACCCCTAAATATCTCTGAAATCTATTTCTCTTCTTTTCTATAGCCTTTACTTAGAAGACTACACTTTGCTGAGACCAGAGTTTCACAAACCATAGCTCACAAGGCCAAATATGGCTAGCACCTGTTTCCATTAAGCAAGTTTTACTTGAATACCACTTTTTTCATAATGTATTCATTGTGATTTTTTTTTTTAATTTTTTTTTTTTTTTTTTATGCTGCAAAGGGAGAATTTTATAGTTAGGTCAGAGACCATATGGCGTGTAAAGCTGGAAATATTTCCTGTCTGACTCTTTCCAGAAAATTTTTGCCTATCCTTGGAATATTATTGATTTTCTGTATCTAGCCTTGTCTACTCTCATCTACCCCAGGTAACATTCCCATATTAATCTTTAATTTAATATACATTTCTTAAAAAATTTAAGATCTTTATCATGACATAAGATCCCTGCCTACCTACTTGGGAGTATTTTCTTGCTGAGAAATCATCTTTATCTCTGGTATGTGCTTATTGCTCTGCCTAAAATGTTCTTCTCTCTCTTCTCTTTCTGGTTAACTTATCTATCCCTCAAAATCTAGTGTGTTATCCTCCTAGGGAATCTTCTGACATTCCAGATTATTCCTTTTTCCTTATTTCCTTCATATCATCTACATACAATTTTGTTTTACTTTACATACCCAATGCGCAGTTTTATCCATTTGACAGTATTTTCTTAGGTGACTTTAAAACCAACCAGTGTCAGTCTTGGTGTCAGCAATGAATATTCCTTCAGAATGTATTTGTTGACTGAATGAATAGATTGCTTTTGCATTGGACTCTTTTTTAACTAGACTGTGAAAGCAGGAATTATGTCTTAGACAAATTTTATATCCTTTGATTGGATCAATGAAAATGCTAAATCCACAACAGGTACAGATATTGGTTAAATTATTGATTCAAATTGTCATCTAGTAAAGTGGCACAAAAATTCCTTTTGAAAGGTGTGGAATTTTCTGAGTAAGACATCTAGATAAGCCCATTAAAAAGGAACTTGATTCCTTAACTATTTACCTACTATCTTAACTACTAACTTTTCCTCCTTGTCATACATGTCATTTTCCTCTTCTTTATTGGGAATTTGATTAACTGTCATTGAATATTTTGTCCTACCATTGAGACATCTTAAGATCTCTTCTGTATAGTGCATATATAAGGAATAATTTAGATGGAATGTACTAAATTGATGCATTATTGTAGGACATTGTTGTTCTAAAACTACTGAGTTTAGCTGTATATGGGAGCAGCAATGGAATGTTACTGGTGCCATTAGCTGTTGGATACCTATACTGTTTCTTCACTGGGAGTGTTAGTTTTCTGTTGCCCCATAACAAAATACCTGAGAAAAGCAACTTAAAGGAGGAAAGGTTTATTTCTGCTCACTGTTTCAGAGGTTTCAGTGTATAGTCAGTCGATTTCATTACTTCTAGGTCCTGTGGCAAGCCTGCGTATCATGGTGGAGAGGGAATAGTAGAGTAGAGCTGTTCATCTCTTGGCAGCCAGGAGGAAGGGAGAGAAGGGAGGGAGGGAGGGGCAGAGGGAGAGAGAGAGATGGAGAGGAAAGGTGGCAGTGGGGGAGAGAGAATGAAAGAATGTGCAAGCCCATAAGAGGAAGGAGCTGGGAACAGGACATAACCTTCCAGGGCACCCACCCTTCCCAGTGATCTACTTCCTCCAACTAGGCCCCACCTCCAATAATTTCTACCCCCTCCCAGTAGTCCATTCAGTTATAAATCCATTAATGGATTCATCCACTAATGAGATCAGAGCTCTCATAATCCAGTCACTTCCCAAAAGCTTCACCTTAGAACATTGCTTCATTATGGACCAAACCTTCAATGCATGAACCTTTGGGGAACAGTCCAGATCCCAGCTGGAATTATACCCAGATAACACTGGGTTAATTTGCCCTTTTGTGGTACTTAGTAACCGCTAGTAAGATTCCTACTAGTGGCAGCAGCAGCAACAACATACATACAATCTAGTGCTGACTACTGTGCTAAGTGTAGTACATATAATTAACTCATTTAATTCTCATAACACTACTAAGAGAGAAGATCCTGTTTTCTTCATTTTGCAGATGAGGAACTTGAGGCATAGGAAACTAAAATAAAGTTGTCTAAAGTAATACAACTAGTAACTGTTTGAGCTAGAATTGACCTAGACTGTCTAACTCTAGAAGTTGATGTAAGAAGTACTTTGTGTGTGTGTGTGCTTGTGTGTGTGTTTGTATCTAGTAGGTGCTTAATAAATGGTTGTGTTTAAACAAAACTGAGGGTAACAGAACAAGTGTATTATAATTGGAGAGTTAAATATCTAAGTGAAACAAATTTGTATATGTGGTTCCTTTAATTTTATATTGCTGTGAGGATATAAAGTTTTTATATCTAGAAGTATATTAATCATTGTGTTAATCAAGAGGAAATCATCATAGGAGCTGGGTGAGATTGGTCTTCAGGTATTGCCTTTTTTTAGCAGGCTTAAAAAACACTTGGGATATAACTTGTGTGTACCTCATTGCATAAAACTTAAGTGTACAGCTCAATGTATTTACCACCACCTAAATTAAATTAAACCTAGAACATTCTAACCATTAATCCAGAAAGCTTTCTTGTCGATCCCCACCTTCAAGAAATAGCCCACCATTTACTTTGCTTTATTTTAAGATTGCATTTTTTTTTTTTAAACCTTTGACTTGTATTAGTGTATCTTCTCTACAACAGGGTAAACTTGACTTGGCTTACCATTTCTCAGCATAGTGCCTGACAAAGTATATGTTCACCTATTACTTAAATAAATTAATTGAAAAATACTCAGTTATCTGCTTGGTACCCTGTTCTCTGGTACACAGTTGCTGGTTTAGTACTTGAGCTCAGAAGAGATGATTCATCTTAGTTTTCTGTGATGAAACTTTTGACATTTAGCATGGTACTTATACCAGTTTTACAACAAGAAAATTGAACTGTGTTGGCATTTGGGTTTAGCTTATTCTGGCCTTTGCTCATGTGAATACGAGAAAGTTGCTACCAGTTGAGAAATAATGGCAGCCTATTTAATTGCCTTCTTGAGAGTATCTCATTTCTTATAGTTATTTCAGATTCTTAATTTATACTCTTGATGATCTTTTTGAATACCACAAGCAGTTGCAAAAGATTAAATATTTCTCATTGTGGAGAGAGAACTGTGATAGAAAACTGTGATTGTTTATAAGACATTATTTATAAGAAATGTTGGCTGTAGATTATAGGTATTTTTTAACACCTTAGTTGAAAACAATGAAAATTCTGTTTGTTCATCTTTATGAAGCCTAAAATATATAAAGAGCTTTTGTCTTAGAAGTAGTTTTTGTTGGAGGTGGTGGTGGTGTTGCTGCTGCGGAGGATCACATCCAGAGGTCCCCTCAATACTAAGAGTGCTCTACCATTGAACTCAACCCCTAACCCAGAAGTTGCTTTATTCAAACTTACATTTGTGCAGCAGAGAAAGAATTTTTGAGTTGAAAGTCACCTTGTAATTCTGATTCATACTTCCATCTGTCAAGTTTAACCTTGTCATTTTACATTTGAGGAACCTGAGGTTCATAGAAGTTGTTATATTCTAGTCTAGTATATAACAACAGTCAAACCAGCCTATTTATCTCAAAAGTTGCTGTCTCTTTTGCATCATGTTGACAGTAGCATCACCTGGGGTTCCTTATGAACATAGGTATACTATAATCACACCTCCAAATTATTTATTTTTATGGTTTGAGGTGAGACCTAGGCATGTATAAAGAGATAACAAAAACTAAACAATAAGCCTGAGCCATTCTTTTCCCTTAAATTTTAATAATAAATTTTTCAAGTGATACACTGTCTTGTGGCTGGGAATCATTGTGCTATCATGCCTTTTCTTTCTCATTTTTTCTGTCTTTTAAATTAATAGACTATTTCTAGATCAGCTTTAGGTTTTAGAAATGGTGAAAAGAAAATATAGAGTTTTTTTTATAATCCCTTCTCCAACTCATTTTCTCCCTAGTGTTGATGTTTTGCATTGGTGTGATACATTTTTATAATTAGTTAACCAATATTGATTTATCATCATCATTATTATTATTATTATTATTTGGTACTGGGGGATTGAAGCCAGGGTCGCTCTACCACTGAGCTATATCCCTAGCCCTATTTTGTATTTTATTTAGAGACAGTTTCATGGAGCTGCCTTAGCCTCCCAAGCCACTGGGATTACAGGCGTGTACCACTGCGCCCGGAGATATTAAACTCTGGATTAATAATAAAAACTAAAGTGTAAAGTCTGTAGTTTATTATTCTTTATTGCCATTAGAGCCCACGTTTTTTGTTGTTACAGCTCTATGGGTTTTGTCAATGGATGATATCATGTATTCTCTATTTTAATATCATTTAGAACACTTTTATTACAGCCAAAAGCTCATCCTCTACCTGTTTTCCACCCCTCATTCTCTTGACAATCACTGAACTTTTTACTCTCTGTGGTCTTCTCCAGGATGTATATAGCAGAATCTTACAGTATGTGGCATTTTTAGACATGATTATTCTACTTAGCAATATACATTTAATGTTCTTCTGTGCCTTTTCTTGGATTGCTACCTCATTTTTTTAGATCCCTACATAATATGGATGTACCAATTATTTGTTTACCCTATTGAAGGACATCATGGTTGCTTCCTCTTTTTGCTAAATATGAATAAAGTTACTGTATAATCTGTACAACAGATTTGGTAGATTGGCAGTATCATACAAAGATAAACATAGTCCTACCATTTAATCCAATAGTCATATTCACTGATATTTACCCATGTGAGTTGAAAACATGTCCAAATAAAAACCATTGAACAATAATGGTACTGGAAGAACCAGAAACATCCTCATTCAAAAAAAGTGAATAAATAATAACCTTGGCACCAAAATTAGGGCAAATGCATAAAAATTCACTCAAGATCTATCAAAGACCTGAAAGAAACTTAAAACCTAAGATAGGAGAAAACATGAAACTTAAGATAGGAGTGACATATGACATATAATGTTTGGCATCTTTTATATTCTTATTTGCCATCTGTATATATCCTTTTGGTGAGGTGTCTTTTTTTTTGAATTTTTAAATTAAGTTTTATTGAGTTGAGTTTTAAGAGCTCTTTGTATATTTTGGATGCAAGTCCTTTATCAGATATATGTTTGCAAATATTTTTTCTTGGTCTGTTGTTTTTTCATTCTAATGAGTTGCTGCAGAACCAAAGTTCTTACTTTTAATGAAGCTCAACTTAGCGATTTTCTTTCTTGGTTAATTTTTGATGTATCTAAAAAGCCATTGCCAAACCCAAGGGCATGCCTATGTTAATTTTTATGTTTTCTTCTATGTTAAGTTTTATGTTTCCTTTAGGTCTTTGATAAATCTTGAGTGACTTTTTGTGCATTTGCTTTAATTTTGGTGTTAAGTCTATTGTTTATTCATTTTTTTTTTTTTTAATGTGGATGTCTGGTTGTTCCAGTACTATTTTTCAAAAAGATTGTCATGCCTTTTGATTTTCTTTTTCAGCAGCATGTTTTAAGCATGAATTATGATAATTAAAATCAAATAAGAACCTTAGGGTTATCATAATTAATTTTTTACTTTATATTTTGCCTTTTTTAGTGGGATATCAGGGATTGAATCCAGTATCTTTTAACCACTGAGCCACATCCCCAGTCTGCCCCACCCACCTTTTTATTTTGAGACAGGGTCTCACTTGGTTACTGAGGGCCTTGCTAGGTTGCTGAGGCTGACTTTGAACTTGTGATCCTCCTGCCTCAGCCTCTTAATATATTATGCCTTTAAAAGTAGCTTAACAGGAACTGGCATGTTGAAAAAGAGTTAGGCCTCTGGGATAGGCCAGTTCTTTTATTCAGATTCTGAATTCACCATTAACTTGCTGTTACCCTAGATAAGTTACTGAACTGTATCAGTTTCCTCATGTTTGAAAAGTATTCTTAGGTTAAATGAAAAATATGTAATATGAAGCATTTAATGTAGTAGCTTGCATATATTATAGTTGTAAAAAGTTATTAATAATAAAGAACCCTGCAGAAGTTTTATATACTTTTAATTCATCAATCCCTGTTTTTTTCTTTTTTCTTTACAATGTAATGTAGGAAAATAATAGTGGCATTAATCTTAACAAGATTAACAACTTTTTTGGACTATTTCTGACATTATTGATGCCTTCTGGCAGGAGCAGATTTACATAATGGAGTTTCACTGACTTAGAATACTATCATTTATAAAGCATAAAGTATAAAAAATTAGACTTATTGTATTCTACATACCTAGCATTTTCTAAAATCATTAAACATCAGATACCTCAAGACTAAAGAGTATATGTTCAAGATGATGGTGAAAGAAGAGCTATAGTGCTTTATAAAACTTACTTTATTTCTTTGCATATGATATGTACTATATGCTTGCTTATATATTTTGAATCTTTTTTTTTTTTAATTTTAGGTTTCATTTGTATTCTCTTTCCAATGAAAGCATGAGTTCTTTGTGTTTATACTTCTCCCTATGTGCCACAGAACTTCTGAATAGAGAAGCACATGTTTTTAAATTGCTATGAATAAGCTATTATTTTGAAGTTACTATTTTCCTTTATTTTACTCTTTGATCCTTTCTTCCAAAGAGTGGATGGTGGAACCACTTATGGTATAATTAAGAAATGTTTGTCTAACATATGGAAAAATGTTCAACATCTCTAGTAATAAGAGAAATGCAAATCAAAACCACCCTAAGATTCCATCTCACCCCAATTAGAATGGCAATTATCAAGAATACAACCAACAACAGGTGTTGGCGAGGATGTGGGGAGAAAGGTACACTCTTACATTGCTGGTGGGGCTGCAAATTAGTGCAGCCACTCTGGAAAGCAGTGTGGAGATTCCTTAGAAAACTTGGAATGGAAACACCATTTGACCCAGCTATCCCACTCCTTGGCCTATACCCAAAGGACTTAAAATCAGCATATTACAGAGATACAGCCACATCAATGTTCATAGCTGCTCAGTTCACAATAGCCAGATTGTGGAACCAACCTAGATGTCCTTCAATTGATGAATGGATAAAGAAAATGTGGTATATATATACAATGGAATATTACTCAGCCATAAAGAACGATAAAATTATGGCATTTGCAGGCAAATGGATGAAACTGGAGAATATCATGCTGAGTGAGATAAGCCAATCTCAAAAAACCAAAGGAAGAATGATATCGCTAATAAGTGGATGATGACACATAATGGGGGGTGGGAAGGGTTAGTGTTGGGGTTGGAGTTGGGTTTAGGGAGGAGGGCAGGAATGGAGGAAGGAAGGACTGTATAGATGGAGGGGAAGGGTGGGAGGGGAGGGGGGAAGGGAAAAAATGGCAGAATGAATCAAACAACATTACCCTATGTAGATTTATGATTACACAAATGGTATGCCTTTACGCCATGTACAGACAGAGAAACAACATGTATCCCATTTGTTTACAATTTTATAAAAAAAAAAGAACTTAAAAAAAAAAAAAAAAAAAAAAAGAAATGTTTGTCTGTTTTTCAAGTTAGGACTGGGTAGGCCAGAAGGATAAAGCAGTCTTTTAGGGTAATGGGGTATCTCTGTGCTTCTCCATAATCAGTATTTTGTATGTTTGGGAAACAGAATATTGAGATGATAACTATTTCATGCACTGATAAGAATTGCTCTTTTACTGAATTATTACAGTGTTTGGATTTTGTCACTTAAAGCAAGTTTTTTAGGTTAATTCTATTTCTTTGTTTAGGAACTCCTAGATATGTTTAATAGTGATTTCTAAAACATTTATGGCAATACAGTATTATTTTGATCTCTGTGTAACCGGCCTTTTTCCTAAAAGTGCTAGGTGGCCTGGATTCTTTTTAAATTCATTTTTCTCCTTAGAATAATTTAGTTATTAAATGAGTCATGGTATTTCTTTTAGTTAGGAAACTTTTAATTTGTGATATCCTGAGTATGTTAAAAATATAACAATGGGCTGGGGTTGTGGTTCAGTGCTGGAGCACTTGCCTAGCATGTGCAAGGCACTGGGTTTGATTCTCAGCACTACAGATAAAATAAATAAAGGTCTATCAACAACTAAAAAGAAAAAAAAATATATGTATATAAACTAGTGATCAGAATTAGTTTAATATCATAACTGTTCTTAATGGGACTATTTTATGAATTCTTAGAATAAACTGGTATTTATATTTTTCTGTTAAAAATATCATAAGATTTTCTTTGACAATTTGTACCCAATGCACCAGTGAGCCACATGTTGTTTAGAATAGAAAGATGTTGAAAAGTATATTCCATGCATGATAAAAATATTCAGTGATCTAGGAATAGAAGATAAAGAATCTCAGCCTGATAAAGGGCAGCTTTGCAAAAACCCTGACCTAATATCCTACTTAATGATAAAAGACTAGATTTTGTTGCTTTTCTTATAAGATTAAAAAGTAGAATAAGGACAGAATTCTACCACTTCATTCAACATTGTCCTGGACATTCTAGCCAGGGCAGTTAGGCAGGTAAAGAAACAAAAGGCATTCAGGTTGGTTAAGAAGTAAAACTATCTCTATTTGCAGAGGTATGTAGACCACCAATAAATGAGTTTCAGCAAGATTGCAAGATACACAGTATCAGTGTATAAAAATTAATTGTATATCTATACAGTACTAATGAGCAAAATATAAATAAAATTAAGGAAACAATTCTGAAAATGGCATGAAAAGGAATAAAACACTTAGGAATAAATGTAACAAAAGAAATACAAAACATGTTCTGGAAATTATCAAACGTTGTTGAAAGAAATTAGAGACCTAAAAAAATGGAAAGACTTTCTGTGCTCATGGATCAGAAGTTTTAATATTGTTTAGATGACAGTGCTTCCCTAATTGATCTATGGATTTAATGCCTTATCAAAATTATATTTTCCATTTTGCAGAAATGATTAACTGATGCTAAATTCATATGGAAATTTGAGGAATCTTATATTAGTTTCCTAGGACTGCTCTAGTAAAATAACCCCAAAGTAGGTGGCTTAAAACAACAGAAATTTATTTTACCACAGTTCCAGAAACTAAAAGTCCAAAATCAAGGGATCAGCAGGGCAATGCTTTCTGTGATGGCTAGAGGAACTAATCTTCCCTTGCCTCTTTAAACTAATAGTGTTTACTGCTGTACTTGACCTTCTTTTGTTCCCAGTCACTTAAATTATTGCAAAATGGATCAAAGACCTAAATACAAGAGTTAAAACTATAAAACTCCTACGAGCAAATGTAGGAGTAAATGTTCATTGATCTTGGACTTGGCAAATCCACAGTGACTTTTTAGGGATGATACATCACACACATAAGCAACAAAAGAAAAATTAGATAAATGGAATGTTAGGAAAAATTTTTAAAAAATTGTGCTTCAAACACCATCACAAAAGAGAAGAAACAGCCCACAGAAAGATAGAAAGTACTTTCAGATTCTGCATTGATAAAGAACTTTTATTTAGAATATATACAAAATGATTGCAACTCATTAATAGAAAGACAGTTCAATTTAAAAATTTGGCATAGGCCAGGTGTGATAGAGCATACCTGTAATCCCAGATACTTGGGATGCCAAGGAAGGATTGCAAATTTGAGGCCTGCTTGGGCAACTTAGTCAGAACCTTTCTTAAAAAAAAATAAACAAACCAAAAAAATTGGCACAGGACTGAGGAGACATTTTTAAGAAAAAAGTATACAGATGGTCAGTAGTCAGTAAGGTCAAGAAAAGGTATTCAAGTTTGTTGGTCATCACAGAAATCTTAATCAAATTCATGATATACCACTTAACATCTACCAGGATGACTAGGATAATAAAGACAAATTGTAATAAATATTCTTGAGGATTTGGAGAAGTTGAAACTCTCAAACACCAGAGGTAGAATGTAAAATGTGATGGAACAGCTTTGGAAAACAATCTGGTTATTCCTCAAATGATTACACATAGTTACCATATAATCCAACAATTTTGCTCCTAGGTATTATACCTATAATTTCATCTATATAAATGTTCATAGCAACATTATTTATAATAGCCCAGAGTTGAAACATCCCAAATGTTGATCAACTGATGAATGGTAGACAAAATGTAGTATTTCTGTACAATGGATTATTATTTAGCAGTCAAAAGAAGTAAATCCTACAAACTGTATCACAATATGGATTAACCTGGAAACATTTTAAGTGAATGAATCCAATCACAAAAGACTACATTTTATATAATTTCATTCATATAAAATGTTGAGAATAGGCAAATTCCATAGGTTCATGTTGCCTTAGGGCTGGTGAGATGGAAGGATTAGGAAATGACCATTATATAGGTCAGAGTTTCTTTTTGGTATGATGATAATGTTCTGAAATTGATTGGGGTGCATATACTAAAAGTCATTGAAATGTACACATGAGGTGGGTAAATTATATGTTATGTGAATTATAACTTAAAGCTGTTTTAAATAGTGCATTCAGTTCATATTGTCATTTTATAAGGCTTAGGAACCCTACATTCTAAGGAAACACATATTTGAATATTTAAACAAATAAGAGAAGCTATAACAGAAATATATAAGTTGTCAAATGGATGGTGTAGATTCATGCTGTTCACTAGAAATATATTGCAAGCCACATGTATAACCAAAATTTTCAAATAACCACAATGTTAGTTAGCTTTCTGATACTACAACAAATACCAGAGACAGTCAGCTTATACAAAGAAAGTATTTATTTTGGCTTACAGTTTTAGAGGGTTCAGTCCATGATTGTGTGCCCCCAATGCCTTGGATCTTTTGTGGCATATCATGGTGGGGGTATGGCGTAGAACAAAATTGCTCACTTTATGGTAGGGAAGTGAAAGAAAGGAAGAGACTGGGGTTCCATTAACACCTATGAGTGTAGTCTTCCTCCCACCCGCAGTGACTCAAAGATCTCTCAGTAGACCCCACCTCTGAAAGATTCTGCAACCTCTTAGTATACCTTCAACATACCACCTTTGAGGGACATTTGAGACACAAAAAATACAGGAGTCACTTAAAAATTAAATACTATGGAAAACAGTATGGAGGTTCATTAGAAAACTAAAATTTAGAACTACCATTTGACTCAGCTATACCACTCTTGTGTATATACCTGAAAGAATCAAAGTCAGTGTACTATTGAGATACCTGTGTACTCATGTTTATCACAGTACTGTGCACAGTCACCCACTATGGAATCAGCCTAGATACCCTTCAGTGGATGAATGGATAAAGAAAATGTATGTGTCAACAATGGAGTATTAGTCATAAAAAAGAATGAAAAAATGAAAAAAGAATGAAAAAAGATAATGGATGAAACTGGATATTACCATCTTAACCTAAATAAACCAGATCCAGAAAGACAAGTATCATGTTTTTTCTTAATGGGGAAAGGAAAAGAGATGATGTGAAAGTAGAAAGAACCATTAGGGAAGAGGAAGGGACCCAGAGGTAGGAGATGAGGAGGTCAGAGAGGATAACAGTGAAGTGGATACAGAGTATGTTGTGTACATGTGTGGAATTGTTACAGTGAAATCCATTATTTTGTACAGTTAACAATATGAGTATAATAAAAATGAGAAGAAATGGATGAAGTTAATGTACTTGATGTAATCCTGTATCTAAAAAATATTACCATTTCAGCAAGTAATCTAAATAAATACTATTGATATTTTGTATTCTTTTTTTCTTACTAAGTCCTCAAAGTCTTATGCATTCCAGCACATCTCAATTTAAACTAGCCATTTACAAGTCTTTAATAGCCTCCTGTAGTGACTGTTGTATTGGACAGCACAGGAAAAGACAGTGTGAACCCAGAGAGAGAAATAATTTTTGTAGTTTGGAGTGCTTAGGAAAAAGTACTTGAATCATTTTACTCATTCATTCATCACTTTATTAATAATTATTTGAGCTCTTACTGCATACAAAAAACTGTAGCGGAGCTGGGGTTGTGGCTTAATGGTAGAGCATTCACCTAGCATGTATGAGGCACTGGGTTCAGTTCTCAGCACCACATATAAATAAATAAATAAATAAAAAAGGTCCATCAACAACTTAAATAGAAAAACTATAGCAAAAACTGCAGACATATATATAGGCTTAGATAAATACTCTCTGTGAAACAAAGGATGATGATAAGTGAAATACAAATGTAACATGCCCAGAACTGTGCTTGTGTTAGTCAGGGTTCTTTAAAGGAACAGAATCAACAGGATTACAAAAAGGGAATTTATTAGATTGGCTTACACGGCCAGAAGCTGAATAGTTCACAGTGGCGGTCTGCAGCTGGAAAGCTGGAAGAACCAGCAGCTGCACAGTCAAGATGCAGAAGCCCCAGAACAAGAAAAATCAATACTGCCACCCTATTCCCAAACCAAGACTTCTGAAAACTACCTGGAGAATCACTGGCAGAGTCCACTTGGGAAGAGTGAAGAAGCGAGAGTCCTATATCCTCAGATGGTGGAGTCAGCAATCAAGAACCCATTTAAGAAGAGTGGAGCTTGCATCTGCATCTGCTTCCTTGTTCTTCCGGCTTTTATTTCATCCTATTGGGCAGTGCTGCCCATGCTAGGGAGGGGCTTCACTGCAGTTTACTATCCCACATTCCATTTATTCCTAGATAAGCCCTCATGGACACACCCATAAGCCTCTTGATCATCAGCATCTGTTAATCCAATCAAGTTGACAATTCAAATTAACCATTGCAGTGCTTATTGTTAAGATTTTCTCCTCTTATTCCACTTCACTCTCTGTCCCTCCCCATCTTTTGTAAGTGCATGAGTTAGGAGCATGACAAAAAAGACTTAGGTAACAGTCCTGGCTATCCATAGACTTGAATGAACCCTTACCTTATTTTCATATTCTCAGCCTTCTTTCACTGTAGGGTCCTGTTTCTTGGGCTTGGAACTCAGACTTATACTATTGGTACTAAGGACTATTTAACCAGTGTTTAGTGGCTTTTGGTGGGTTAAGAGTGTATTTATTACTTTAATTTTTTTTTTAAGAAAATATCTCTTGGTTTTCATTCCACAGAGGAGGTGGCAAGGAGTTTTGTGTATTTAATAAATTGAAAGAAACTTAGTATGTCTGAAGGATAATGACCAAGGAAAGAATGGTATGAGATGAGAATGAAACCAGATTTTGTGGGGTCTTATGGTATATGTTGAAATCCTTAATGAGTTTTAATCAGAGAAATGAGATAAGAGTAACTCCAAAGTGAGAAGTTGAATCTCTAAAAGTCAAAAGAGTGATCTGGGGTACAGAAGTTAAGTGTGAGAACCAACAGCTCACAAATGGAAATAATTTAAAATAAATATTTTAAATATTTAAGTATTTCAAGTTCTGGGAATGCATAAACTAATCTGGGGAGAGTATGCAGACAGAAGAGAGAAGAAAAAGGGAATCCAGGACCAAGCCCAGGAAAAACACCAACATTTAGAGGTAGGTAAAGGTGGAGCCAGCATAGAAGGACCCCAAGTGAGTTGGTTTTTTGGATGACTGATACGAGTGAAATGCTTCTGAAATGGCAGTAGGGAACAAGGAGGACATTACCTTGAGATATGCGAAAAGACTGAATAACATCAACTTCTGTGGAATTTATGAAGTAACCCTCTCAGAGAAGCTATATTTTCCTAAAGGTTAGAAGATGGAGTCTGCTTATCCAGGGTAAGAGTGTAGAGAGCTTTCTAGGTGAGATAAGGTACAAGAGTTGAAGCAGACAAAAGGGATATGTAGAGTGGTTGGGGATTGAAAGTGAGTGACTTAGGGAGAGTGTAGCATAAGTCTAGCATTTCTGGTGGAGACTAGGTAAACAAGGATATAAGATGTGGTAGATTTAGTCCTTAAATTCTCTTGTAGGCTGGAGTTATCTCTGGGCTTAGTGGCATAGTATGGAAGATTCTAAGTAATTTGTTAGGTGAGGAACAACATTTTGGCAAGTTATTGGGGTTTCTGCCACGTCTGGCATGGATAAGAGAAGGGTTGGTTGCCAGAGGACGATGTTGGCTATAACAGTCAATTTCCCATAAACTTATCTAATCAATAAACACACAAGAGCCAGTACTCTTTTTAAATGAGAGGGACGTGATGGATCAGGCCATATCAGATCTGGCCTGTAACATTATGGAGTAGCCCACCACTCCTTTATTTATAGTCACACAGGTAAAGGGGCCTGGACTGGGAAGGACTTCTGTGATGAACAGGATAGGTGGAGATAGGGGAGCCATTTGCTCAGGGAAACTATCATATAACCACATGGTGAACCACTCCCACACAGGGCCACATGCTCCCCCACCCCCCGCGATTTGGGACAGCCCTCCATGGCTGCCAGTTCCTGGGAATGAGGCCTCAGTGGTTCAACTAAGTCTGATTCTGCTAGATAAGAATGGCTCCCCATAGCAAGTAAGTCTGCTTCACCAGATTCTAGATGTGGTATGATGAGGCCTTTTCATTTCTTTCGTTTGTTAAATAGTAAAACACCTCAGGTTGGGGAGATGGCTTAGTTGGTAGAGTGTTTGCCTTGCAAGCACAAGTCCCTGGGTTCGATCCCCAGTATGGCAAAACAAAGAAACAGAAAACTCAAAAACACCTCAGTGGTTATTTCATGATTTAAATGAACAGTCAGATGGATGCCTGGTTATTTTTTATCCTTGAGTTGAACGGGATACTGATCTGAGTCTGTTTTTTTCCTGGTATGCACTATATCTTCAGTCCTGCAGTTTCCAGAAAACTTGTGCCTTTGAATGCTTTTTAATCATTTGTGAAATTTTCTTTTGGACAGTAATTATATTGAGTCATCTTCTTCACATTTATCATCTCCAGAATTCTTTCATTTCTTCATTGCTTTCCTCTGCCTTCACTTTGATTTTCTTTTCTTTCTTCCATTCATTTTACCAAGTATTCTCTGGTATTTGCTGTTACTTAACCTATGATTGTTTTGTCAAGCTAAGAATTGAGAACTGTGGTAGGCCGAAAAATGGCCCTTCAGAAGATATCTGTTGTGGTCAGTTCAGGCTCCTCTAACACAATGTAGAGGCCTGGGTGGCTTAATATTTCCAGCAGTTCTGGAGGCTGAAAATTCCAGGACCTACATACCAGTGGATTTGGGTCTTGGTAGAGGCTTTGACTTGAGGATGGTCATTGTCTTACTCTTGTCTCATGTCATGAGGAGAGGAAGCTCTGATGTTCATTCTTCTTAAAAGGGCACTAATCTCACCATGTAAGCTCCACCCTCATGACCTCATCTAACCTCAATTACCTGCCCAAAGCCCTGCATATTAATCCCATCATCACATTGGGGTTTAGGGCTTCAACCTGATGTTTTGTTTTTGTTTTTGTTTTTGTTTTGTGGTGGTGGTGGTGGTGGTGATAGAGATTGAATCCAGGGCCTGACTCACGCTAGGCATGTACTGTTATCTCCAGTTCTTAACCTGTGAATTTTTAGGGGGAACTATTACTTTATTTCCAAAGTGAGGTGCCCCCTCCCCAGATTGCAGTTAAATTAGGAATCTTGAAATAAGATAATCCTAGATTATCTCAGTGGGACCTAAATCCAGTGACAGGTGTCCTTTTGAAAGATACACAAGAGAAGAGACACATAGAGGAGAGATTAACCACAGAGCTAGAAATTGAACTGATAAAGCCACAAGGACATAAGTAACACTACCAGAAGTTAAGAGGGGCAAGGAATGGATTCTCTGCTGGAGCTTCCACAGGAGTGCAGCTCTATTGACATCTTGATTTTGGATTTCTGATCTCCTAGATTATAGAGTATATTTTTTGTTGTGGCAGTTTGTGGCAGTTTGTTACCACAACCATAGGAAACTAATACAAGGACCAGAACAAATTCCCTTTTTTATCTGTATTATTACCTTATATTTGAACTCTTGCTTTATTTATTTCATGTTCTTAAGTTCTTCTGTAGCACCTATCTCTGGAAGGAATCATTTTCTGCCTTTATATTTTCTTCCAGTTAAAGTTCTTGGTTTGACTTTTGCATGTTTTTTCCTGTAGTATGTTTGTATTATTTTCATTCAACTTTCTCATGATTCACTTGAGCAGTTTTTGTGTCATTTGTTTTAATATAATGCTGTCAGTGAATTCTTCCTGATTCTTTCTTACCTTTTTCTAGATTGTTTTATCTTTTCTGAATGTGGCTGTATGGTTTTGTTTTGTTTTTGGCAAGCAAGCAGCAGATTTATTGCAAAAGCTACAATAACAGACTTCTCCAAAGAGAAGGTGCCCCCAACCCTGGAGTCCTGTGGCTGTTGTTTTTAATCCACTCTTCTGTAGCCTGTGGGTGTGTAGTAAGGTATAGAGAGGTCCTGTCCAGTGCAATACTTCCCCCAAACCCAGGTGTTTGTTCCATTTTTGTTGAGATTGTTTCTTACCTCAACTGTGTACTAAGCTGGAAGATGATGACCTTAAAGGTGATGAGTTTTTTTGGGTAAAAAACTTAATTATAGAATATATTTCCTGGATTTTTGCTATACACACCCCTTGTCAATAGCTGCTTATGCCATTTTCATTGCCTACTTTTTACCATATTGAATATCATAGAAAGTTCTCTGTAAAAAACAGTTGTCTTTTAAAGAATACTAATTGATTTTACTTTCTTAGCCTAGATGATTTCTTTAAATTAAAATAGCATACATGTTTTGTTTTCAATAAAGATTTTACTTTCTTAGCCTAGATGATTTCTTTAAATTAAAATAGCATACATGTTTTGTTTTCAATAAAGATCATTGTTTTCTAAATATAGTATGGTAAAATGTCTAATTTTAGAAATAGTCTGCTTAATTAGAAGTTGTTCACTTCTCATTGATTTCAGTTTCATTTTAAATATCTAATTGGAGATGAAAAAGACAATCTGGAAAGGGCAAAGTTAGGGGTGTAGGTGTTTCCCAAGGATGAAAATTCTATTTTGAACAAAATGTTCTCCTTAGGTTGACATTGCAAGTAATGAATAAGCAATGGGAGATGCTCTTCTCTGTTTTGGAGTTCCTAGTGTGTTTTTCCATGACCCCCAACAAGAGGATTAGCCATACTCTTAGGCAGTGGCAGGGGAACCAAGTCCTTATTGTAGACCTACTGTAGGTGTAGGAATGTGTCATTTTAATGAACTTTAATAGAGCTTGCTTAGTGTTTCTTCTAGTAGAGCTTTATGGAAAGAAAGGCTAAGTGGCATTTGCTTTGTGAATTGACTCAGTTCTGATAATGCTCTTCCTTACTAGAGAGGTGGACCTGTATTTGTCCTATTTAGATGGCATTGCTAGATTGTCTAAAGTATTTTTTTGTGGGGAGAGGGTTGAGGGTTGTTAAGTCACTTTTCAGAGGAAGAAAGATAGGGACAAATACAAAAGCCAATGTGGATTTGATTCCATTTAATTAGAATCATGTGGGACAATACTGTTTAATTCATTTTTTCTCCTAGGCATGTTCCTTGTTGTATAAACTAAAAAGTAGTCACTGTTTTTCTCTTGCAGAAATGGAATTAATGACAGAATTCTTAATTATTACCTGGTTGTTTTTATTTTCTGTAGTTAAAGAGATTCTTGTAGAGCGGTTAGGAGATACTCTATCTCCATTTTAACAATTTAACAAATTAAATTGTAATATTTCAGATGGATCTAAATTGTAATATCTTAAATGTATGCCTGTCCATTATACAGAAAAGCTTGAGGTTATTAAAAAAAATTGTGTTCTGTCAGTTGTTTTAGAAATTAGAACATTTTTCATAGGAAGCTTCCTAAATTTATCAAATAAAAGTGATTAGGGGACTGGGGTTGTCGCTTAGTAGTAGACCTCTTGCCTCACATATATGAAGCACTGGGTTTGATTCCCAGCACCATAAAATAAAGATCCATTAACAACTAAAAAAATTTTTTTAAAAAGTGATTAGGTTCCTAGCCTATCCATAGAAATTTAATAACTGAGCCACAGTTAGCTAAATTATTTACATATTTACAATGATAAACAATAGAAAGTAATAATTTTACAGGAATAGTATTTAAATAAAAAATTTAAAATTGAAAGAAATAGTTTTGAAAAAATTTTCTGAATGCTGATGCTCAATTGATAGAGGGATTTAATTAGAGATAGATAGGAATAGAGACTTGTGGGAGGCTAACAGGCTTTTCTGTGTACTTTCAGCAGCTTTAGATGTTGAAGATTTTTTTTTTTTTTTTTTGTCTGATATTGGTATAGAGCAATACTACCTGTTTGCTTACTGGCTATGATTAAGGTTGGAATGAAATCATTAGGGAGAAGAAAGGAAGAGTTTCCTCAGGTAACTAATATTTGAAAGAACTGTAGAGAAGGTAGGGTAACCTAGATGTGTATTTGAAAATAAATTGCTTGGATTATACTTCATTGACATAAAAAGAGTGTAGGTTTAAGGGAATGGGGGCAAGAGTATGCATGTGCATGGTTACTGATAGAGTAGTAAGAAGGTGATGTTAAACTTTGTAGCAGTCCTTGCTCTGATCAATAACTGCTACTGAGAGTTTGGACTAAGGAAGGTAGTGTGTTAGTTTGCTGTTTTTATATGTAGTATTTCAGAGTTGATCTTCAATGATGCTAGACAGCAAACACCAAGAATATTTAAATAACTGTATATTTGATTTATTTTTCTTTAATAAATTATTATTAAGCAACTAACACGTTTTGTTTTGTTTGAATGGGGATTGAATCCAGGGGTGCTTTGCTACTGAGTTACATCCCCTGTCCTTTTTATTTTTTATTTTGAGACATCATTGAGGGTCTCATTAAGTTGGCGTGGCTGAATTTGAACTTGTGATCCTCCTGCTTCAGCTTCCCAAGTCACTGGGATTACAGCTGTGTATCACTGCACCTGGCTTCAAGTAACCCTTTTTGAATTTATCAAACTTAAAATAGTATACTTGAGCTAAAGCAATGAAAGACACCTAAAACTACTGTGTGATATAATGAGATTTGGTCTTCGTATTCCTCTGTTTATTGATTAGAAAAATCATGCTTCCCTGCTTTTTCAATCCCCATTATGTTTCATATTTGTAATAAACTACTAGTTATCTGTCTGTACCCCCCCATTCCCAAGATAGGAAATGTTCCCTTTACTCCTATAAAAGTAGCAGTTGCCTTGAAATCATGGATTTTTACTTTGTGTTATAAGTCTATTCAAGTTGCTTAAATGTTTTCTCAGTTCCCTGAATTGACTTTTCCTGAAGGAAGTTCTGATTTTCTTTTTACTTATTTTAGCTGATTTGTCTTCCATGTAGACTTATATCTCAGGCAAAATTACCATTTTATTTAAAAAGGTGGTCTTGTAGTGCATATTAAAAGGTGTGAGGACTCTTACTCAAAATGTCTGGTTCTTCTGAACTGAGTTTTCTTTTTTTTATTTATTTAGGAATATAAATGGCTTGATTCACTTCCATTTTTATAGGCATTGGAAGATGTACTAAACTTGAGAATTGGATGACCCAGGTTTAGTTTTTACTCTTACTATATAACCTTGAGCAGTTTTACTTAATTTTTGAGCAACAGTTTCCTTTTCCTTGGTTTCATATTGCTTCTTCCTCCCTCATAGGACTGTTGTGTGGATAAAATGAGGTAATGTATGTAAAATGCTTTGTAGGCTATAAAGTGCTTTATAAATACATAGTTTGTGATGATGGTGTGTGGTGATCAGGACTAGTCTTAGGGAAAATTGTCAAATAGGTAAACCTTGTCTTTGCATTATCTTTTTAAGTCTAATGAGTGACTTAATCCTTTTGAGATGATGTTCACAGGGTCCTATATCATTTTAGAGGTTCTTATTTCAGTAACTTTTAGAACTTTAGTAGTTTCTAAGGTATAGTGGAAGCCTGCATAAATTTGTTCACTTACAAATAAATAGTTATTTTATAGCCTGCTACGTGCTTAGGCATAAAATTGAGTCATACCAGTAAATGTGTGGTAAATATGATTGTGACCTTCATGGATTTAGAAATTAGTTGTTCACTTGTAATTGTTAAAGCATATAGGACCAACCTGGAGTAAGCAGTATTCTTCTAGGAAAAAACAAATCCTGTTTTCTTTCCTTTCCCACCACTGTTTGAAATTTAATAGCAATTTTAGCTTACTAATTCCCACTTTAAAACATGTACAGAAGTACATTATTTATATGCCATGCTATGGGGAAAGTGAGTTGGATTAAGGGGTATGGAGATCAGGTGCATATTTCAGGGAAAGGTAGAGGTTTGACTGAGTTGTTACAGTGGGGGAATTTGGGTTTCGTAATTCAGTGTTCAGGATCAAAAGGAAATGTGGTTGTCAAAACCAGACCTAGTCCAGTAGAAAATAAGTGGAGCATTGATTCTGGTGTTAAATTCACTAAGGACTAGAGTAAGATAAAGCTTTGTGTGAACTGTTTTCTGTCTTCTGCATTTGTAGCTACTCAAAATTGATGCTGCCCTTGAGTGTGACCTTGGACTGGATCAGAGTCATTGAATTTTTTTAAAAGTAATTATTTGTTTCTTTAGTCTAAATACTTATATCTCTTTCCATCATGGATAGAGCATTTTTTTTTTTTTGATAATCTGATCGTCCTTCTAAAAAATCATGTTGTCTCCCTTCTATCATCCTCTAAGTTGTACAGTTTATTAAATCAAGTAGATAAGCATTTTTACAACTTAAGATTCTAATGTAAATTCTTAAAAGTAGAAACTGTGAACACACTTCAAACGTTTTAGACTTTTATGAAAAATTAACCTGTTTCTAAAATACATCTTTAAATTATTTTAAGTGAGGACTTAGAACAAGTGAAATATTTATTCATTTTGAGTTTGGTTTGATTTTATTCCAGTTCATGGAAGTTAGGAAATATATATTTGATTCTTTTTCATGGTTTTTTAAGTAAGTTCAGACTGTTGAAAATTAGTGATTCTTTTTGATTTTTAAATTTATTGGTTGGTTTAAAATAAAATGGAGTTGTAAGAGGATATAAAAATATTGAATCAATTAAAATTAGTTTAGAAGAAGTATGGATATTTCAAAGTAAATGTTTGGGTAGCTAGTCAATACTTTTATCAGAAACCTTGTGGTAAAATATTTGAACTGTTCAGTTTAGCTGAATGTAAAAGTTAACTTTAGGACTTGAATATCTGTTATTCTTATGGCATGATCCTTAACTACAGGTTTTAGAGTGAATGGACAGGTTGAAGGCTATAAGTTCACTTTATTGAAGGGGTTTCCTTGGGCAAATCAGCAAACCTTTTCAAACACCTTAGGTTCTTCCATTTGTTAAATGATTGTTATATGTGTTACAGGGTAGAAATTAAGTGATTTATTGTTCTTTTTCAAAGTATACAGCTGGAACACCTCAAACCTGCTGACTTTTTTTGGACAAAATTATAGACATTTTTAGTAAACTCTTTCAGGTGATTCGATGTCCACTGTGAGTACTGCTTGCAAAGTGTAAAGCAGCTTTTTTTTTTTTTTTTTTGGTACCAGGGATTGAATCCAGGGACACTTAACCACACAGCCACATTTTCATCCCACCCTCACTTTTTAAAATTTGAGACAGGGTCTCCCTAGGTTGTTTACAGTCTCATTAAATTGCTTCAAACCTACGATTCTCCTCCCTCAGCCTCCCAAGCCACTCCTGTGCCACTGTACCCAGCTGAAAAGAAGTTTTTAAGGAATATACTTATATATACATTGAAATAAAGGAGGATTATCAAATAGAATAATTCTTATAGTAAATAAATTCACATGTTGCAAATTTGTTTTGGCTACTACTCATGTCCATGTTTTCAGTAAGTCCTCCATTCTGTTTTACTACTTGTAAAGGCTTTTTGTGTATATATTATAGCCAGGGATTTGTTTCTGATCAGATGAAAGCTTAGAAAGGGTAAAAACAGTACATATGTTTGACATGAAGTAGTCAATTCCCAAATTCTAACAGTTCTGATTGATTCTTACATAAATTCAGTAATAAACCATTTGCTGAGCACTTGCACTGTACTAAACCTGGTGCTAGTAAGTAGTATGGAAATGGAAATGATTGAGATAATTTTCTTCAGAGTTCTAGTCAAGTGTGGCGGGGGCTCTGGTTCCTTTTTTTTTGGGGGGGGGCATACCAAGGAGTGAACTCAGGTGCACTGGACCACTGAGCCACATCCCCAGGCCTTTTTGTATTTTATTTAGAGACGGGGTCTCACTGATTTGCTTAGCACCTCACTGTTGCTGAGACTGGCTTTGAACTCAAGATCCTCCTGCCTCAACCTCTGGAACCACTGGAATTAAAGGCGTGTCAGATTCTTAAATTATAGCACATTGTGATAAGTACTGCACTAGGGCACATACAGAGTGATAAATGTGTAGATGTAGTTGTTCCCACGTCTAATAATTCAAAATTCAGAAAAAATATAATTTATTGACCACTTAAAAATATATATGTATGCAATTAAAAAAACCTACTTACCATTTGTTAACTTATCACAAGAATCTACAAAGAATCAACCATCTCCACTATATAGGTATTAAGTGGTGAAATGTGTGAATTCAAACCTTGGTATGACTTCCAATCCCATGTTCTTTCCATTACACCATTATGCCATTCTCTAAAGATAAAAACTTGACAAATGATTCTTCTTCCTCCTCCTGCTCTTCCTCCCCCCTTCCTCTTCTTCCTCCTCCTCCTCATCTTTTAGAGGGAGAATTTTCTAGTTCTTCAGAATGGTGCTTGTTAATTTCATTAGCATGATAATCTCCTGTTTTTGAAAGAGACCCTGGACTTGTTTCTTCATCTTTAGCCTCTGTCACTCTGTGGTTTCCTTTCCATTTCTAGAAACGAATGGAAACAGGGAAACAAGATGCCTTTTTGTGGCATCTGTCCATTTTGTTTTTCCTGCCCCTCCTTTTCTTTACTATTCTTAATCCCCAAAGGAAATTTAGTAAATAGTTTTGTTTTTTTCCCATTCTTTAGATAGAATCATAAGGGGATGAATAGTGTCTAAGGGAGAAGGCCCTGCCAGAAAGATTTTTTTTTTTTTAAATCATATAAGGATACATAGAATTGCCCTGAAATTTTTATTATGTTGCTGATCGTTAGGATTGATTGGACTGATTCAGCTGCTTGGTTGGTATTTCCTTTATCATTTCATTTGCTCCAAGGTACTTGAGCCAATTGCGCTCTCTAGCTGGGAATTCTACAAGATAGAATAGATACCCTGTTTTATAATGAAAATAATTTCATTTTAGAATTCGTCTAATTCTGATTCTGTGAATCTTAGTTCTTTTCTATGTTTCTAGCAGTTTTGTTTATTTTGGGAGAACATTATTTTATTTTATTTTATTTTATTTTATTTTTTGGATGTTGATAGACCTTTATTTTATTGATTTATTTATATGTGGTGCTGAGAATGGAACCCAGTGTGTCACACATACTAGGCAAGTACTCCACCACTGAGCCACAACCCCAGCCCTGAACGTTTTATTTTAATAGAATTCTTTAGCTGTTTGCTTAGGATAAAGAGTTGTTTGGACTTTGATTTTAAAAATCTGAAAAAACTAACAGTGGCCAGTGTTTTTTCTTTTGACAAATTCAATCATTTTTTTATTTGTGTTTTTATTAGTGCATTATGGTTTTACATAATTGTGTCAAAATATTGACATATTCATGAATGCATACAACATAATTTACTTCCACATAATGAAAGAAAACATTCAACCCTTGACTTTGTAAGTCTGGCTTTTTTCACTTAGCATAATGTTCTCCATTTCTCTCCATTCATCAGCAAATAATATAATATCATTCTTTATAACTGAGTACAACTCCATTGTATTATTAAAACACATTTTCTTTTTCCATTCATCTATTGAGGGAAACTTAGATTGGTTCTCTAACTTGGCTGTTATAAATTGTGCTGCTATAAACATTGGTATGCTTATATCACTAGAGTAGGCTGATTTTAGTTCTTTAGGAGTAGGATAGCTGGGTCATATGGTGGGTCCTTTCCTAGTCTTTTGAGGAATCTCCAGTTTTCCATTGTGGCGTACTAATTTGCAGTTCCACCAACAATGCATGAGTATACCTTTTTCTCTATATCTTTGCTAGCATTTTTTATTTGTAGTCTAGGTGATTGCCATTACAACTGGTGTGAAATAAAATCTCAGTGTAGTTTTAACTTGCGTTTCCCTGATTGATAGGGATGTTGAACATTTTTTTTATATACTTGTTGGCCATTTCCATTTTTTCTTTTGAGAAATGTCTTTTTAGTTCTTTTGCCCATTTATTGATTGGGTTACTTGTTTTTTTGGTGTTAATTTTTGGAGTTTTTAATGTAATCTGGGTATTGATCCACCGCTGGGAGAGTATCTGACAAAATTTTTCTCCCATTCAGCAGACTTGCTTTCCATTCTCTCATTTTCTTTTGCTGTACAGAAGTGTTTTTTTTTTTTTTTTTTTTTTTTTTTAATTTGAAGCTCATCCACTTATTGATTCTTTGTTTTATTTCTTGAGTTTTAGGAGTGTTATTAAGGAAGTCAGTGCCTGCACCAATATGATAGAACTTTGACCCTATGTTTTCTTTTAGCATTTGTAGTGTTTCTAGTCTAATTCCTAAGGTTTTTTAAAAATCCATTTTTGAGTTGATTTTTGTGCAGGATGAGAGAGAGGAACCTAATTTCATTCTTCTACATATGGATATCCAGTTTCCCCTACATCATTTGTTAAAGAGGCTGTCTTTTCTCTAACATTTATTTTTGGTACCTTTGTCAAAGATCAGATGACTATATCTGTGTGGATTTGTCTCTGTAACTTACTCTGTTCCTTTGGTCTTCATATCTGTTTTTATGCTAGTACTGGGTTGTTTTTGTTATCATACCTCTGTAGGATAATTTGAGATCAGGTATCGTGTTGTTGCCATCATCACTTTTATTGCTCAGTTTTGTTTTGGCTATTTTGGATCTTATATTTTCCATGTGAATTTTAGGACTGGGCTTTCTAGTTCTATGAGAAGAAATATCATTAGTATTTTGATGGGGATTGCATTAAATTTGTAAATTGCATTTGATAATACTAATTCTGCCTACCCAAGAGCGTGGAAGGTCTTTTCATCTTCTGAGGTCTTCTTCAGTTTCTTCAGTGTTCTACAGTTTTCACTGTAGGTCCTTCATCTTCTTGGTTAGATTTTTCCCTGTATTTGTGTGTGTGTGTGTGTGTGTGTGTGTGTATGTGTGTGTGTGCTGACAGCTTCAATGTTGCCTGAATAACTATCATTTCTCATCATGATAGAAATGAGAGGCAGTGCTATATTGCCTTATTCACTTTTTATTAGGTAAAAAATATGAAAATGCTTTGTATCTTCTGTGTGATGTGCTTTGTATCACAGGTGGTACGCTGGTTTCTCTGCACTTTTTTTGTAGTCATTTAACTTTGTTTTTTGCACACCTTTATTCTTGAGGTAAAGGAAGATTTTTTAGAGGTTGTCATTGCAGACTCAGCTCCCCATAGCAAGGTCAGTAGAGTATTGTTGGGCCATGTCATGGCTTTGCTTAATTTGTTTCACTAGTATGGCTTATTAATATTCCCTAAAATCTCTTGGTTGGAGTGTTGCTTTTTTCTTAGCTCTGAATCTTAAAAGCTAGCCTCTGTAAGAAAAGAAACATCAGATTAAGAGTTTTGTTAAATGAGCAAGGTTATGTTCAACTTTGAGATTATCATTTATATACAATTAGAATGCTCAACCCTCCTAAATATTTAAATATCCTTGAAGTAGCCTTTTGATTTTTGGATGCTCACTCCACATGTTTAGTGTGGACCATGTCACAGTGTTAACATTTGTTCATCAAAAGGTGAATTGGTCTGAGAGTGACTTCAAAAGACTAAAAATAAGACCAGGAGATATTTCACAGGTACAACCCTGTGTTTGAGAGATTGGTAACAAGGCTTACGAATTATTTGGGATATGCCTAAACTTGCTAAGGCTTTTCTAAAAACTATGATAAATGTAACATCCTTTTAAAAGAAAGTGGTTGTTTTATTGCATGCCATCTTTCCATTGTTTCATGAGGGGCTTCAGTGTGGTTTATATCTTTAAGATTTTTCTGAAAGTGTTCAACAAAATACAACACCCCTTCATGCTCAAAACACTAGAAAAAATAGGGATAGTAGGAACATACCTCAACATTGTAAAGGCTATTTATGCTAAGCCCATGGCCAACATCATTCTTAATGGAGAAAAACTTAAAAACCATTCCCTTTAAAAATGGGAACAAGACAGGGATGTCCTCTTTCACCACTTCTATTCAACATTGTCCTCGAAACTCTAGCCAGAGCAATTAGACAGACTAAAGAAATTAAAGGGATACGAATAGGAAAAGAGGAACTCAAACTATCCCTATTTGCTGATGACATGATTCTATATTTAGAGGATCCAAAAAACTCCTCAGAAAACTTCTAGACCTCATCAATGAATTCAGCAAAATAGCAGGCTATAAAATCAACACGCATAAATCTAAAGCATTTTTATACACAAGTGATGAAACAGCTGAAAGGGAGATGAGGAAAACAACTCCATTTGCAATAGCCTCAAAAAAAATAAATACTTGGGAATCAATCTCTCAAAGAGGTAAAAGATCTCTACAATGAAAACTACAAAACATTGAAGAAAGAAATTGAGGAAGACCTTAGAAGATGGAAAAATCTCCCACGTTCTTGGATAGGAAGAATTAATATTGTCAAAATGGCCATACTACCAAAAGTGCTATACAGATTCATTGCAATTCCAATGAAAATCCCAATGATGTACCTTACAGAAATAGAGCAAGCAATCATGAAATTCATCTGGAAGAATAAAAAACCCAGAATAGCTAAAGCAATCCTTAGCAGGAAGAATGAAACAGGGGGTATCGCAATACCAGATCTTCAACTCTACTACAAAGCAATAGTAACAAAAACAGCGTGGTATTGGCACCAAAATAGACAGGTAGATCAATGGTACAGAATAGAGGACACGGACACAAACACAAATAAATACAGTTTTCTCATACTAGACAAAGAGGCCAAAAATATGCAATGGAGAAAGATAGCCTCTTCAAACAAATGGTGCTGGGAAAACTGGAAATCCATATGCAACAGAATGAAACTAAACCCTGTCTCTCACCCTGTAGAACACTCAACTCAAAATGGATCAAGGATCTCAGAATCAAACCAGAGACCTTCATCTTATAGAAGAAAAAGTAGGTCCAAATCTTCAACACGTCGGCTTCTAGGATCAGACTTCCTAAACAGGACTCCCATAGCACAAGAAATAAAAGCAAGAATCAATAACTGGGATAGATTCAAACTAAAAGCTTTCTCTCAGCAAAGGAACTATCAGCCGTGCGAAAAGAGAACCTACAGAGTGGGAGAAAATCTTTGCCACTCATACTTCAGATAAAGCACTAATTTCCAGAATATATAAAGAACTCAAAAAATTCTACACGAAGAATACAAATAACCCAATCAACAAATGGGCTAAGGAAATGAACAGACACTTCATAGAAGAAGATCTACAAGCAATCAACAGATATATGACAAAATGTTCAACATCTCTAGTAATAAGAGAAATGCAAATCAAAACTACACTAAGATTCCCATCTCACCCCAATTAGAATGGCGATTATCAAGACTCAAGCAACAATAGGTGTTGGAGAGGATGTGGGGAAAAAGGTACACTCATACATGCTGGTGGGATTGCAAATTAGTGCAGCCACTCTGGAAAGCAATGTGGAGATTTCTCAGAAAGCCTCGGATAGAACCACTGTTTGACCAGCTATCCCCACTCCTTGGCCTATACCCAAAGGACTTAAAATCAGCATACTACAGAGATACAGCCACATCAATGTTCATTGCTGCTCAATTCACAATAGCCAGATTGTGGAACCAACCTAGGTGTCCTTCAATTGATGAATGGATAAAGAAAACTGTGGTATGTATATATATATATATATATTATATGTATATACACACAATGGAATATTACTCAGCTATAAAGAATAGTAAATTATGGCATTTGCAGGCAAATGAGTGCAATTGGCTTATCTCAAAAACCAAAGGACGAATGATCTCACTGATAAGCGGATGATGACACATAATGGAGGTGGGAGTGGGGCAAGAATGGAGGAAGGAGGGACTGTATAGAGGGAAAAGAGGTGGGAAGGGTGGGGGGAAGGGAAAAATAACAGAAGAATCAAACACCATTACCCTAATGATTACACAAATAGTATGCCTTTACTTCATGTACAAACAGAAACAACACATATCCCATTTGTTTACAATAAAATAAATTTAAAAATTAAAAAAATTAAAAAAAGATTTTTCTGTTTGAAGAAAAGCAGATGATATAATTCTGTGTTCTAATTGAAACAGGAAATTTATATCATAACAGGGATTCTGATTGTGATTTAGTATCCCTGGAGTCCTCTGACCAGAGGGCCTGGAGCCAACCCACTCACTGCTCTGCCTTGAACCTGAGAGACAATGGCATTTTTTGAAGACCAATTTTTAAAACTCCACCCGTACCATTAGAGCAACTTCATTACTATCATTCTCATTCTCCTATATAAATGCTGTGCATATGTGAGATGTCGGTCAGATTATTTTTCTGTAAAATTTTCCAGATAATTCTGTGCAAGCAAGTGGATCTTGTTATTCTAAATTCTTTTAGCCCTTATTGTCCACAAGCTAAGTAATTCCAGTTTTCATGACTGTGTCTTCATATTTATTATGCTTGTCTCCTGGACCCACACAGTTATTATTATTTTTTAATAGTAGTTAATTATAGTAAATACTTACAAATCATATATGGATTGTTGTTTTACATAAGTAGTTTTACTAAAAACTTAACCATTAATAAGACATTTCATATTAGTAAGGTGTATCCTATACGAGTTCTCTAAAGTTTCTTCTAGTTTTTTGAAAGAAAACTCAGTAAATATTGTAATTCCTACTAACATAATAAGTACTAACTATGTAGATGTACAAGATAGTGAAAGGACTGGTTCTTGTCAACATCAGAGCTCAGTTTAAAAATAAGAAATCTACTCGGTGTAGTGGCACACACCTGTAATTCCAGCAGTTTGGGTGGTTGAGGCGGGAGGATGGAGAGTTCAAAACCAGCCTCAGCAACTTAGTGAGGCACTTACCAACTCAAGGAGACCCTGTCTCTAAATAAAATACTTAAAAAGGGCTGGGGATGTGGCTCAGTGGTTAAAGGACCCTGGGTTAAATCCCTAGTACTCTCCCCCACCCCAATAAAAATAAAAATAAAAATAAAATAAAATCAAGAAACCTGAAGAATCGCTTTTAGTTAAAACATTTTACTTTTCCACTCTACTTTTAATATCTTAGCAGAATTATTTCATTTGTACTTTTCGCTGTTCACAAATCATGATGGGATAGACATTCCCAGACTTAGTAAAAGTTGGAATGAAGAGATTCAAAATTCCAGGGTTTTGATGATTATCTTTTATGGCTCGTTCTCAAACCATGAAATGTAAAGGTGTGTTTATAAGTACAATGGGAGGACCCAAGTGGGGATAGTCATTGTTATTTATATTGTGTCAGTTCTCTTACTGGAGCAAATACAAAGTGGTGGTTCCTGTCTTCTTTACTGAAATATCATTATACAGAAGAAAAGCATAATTTTTTGTTGTATTGTGGACAGTTTTTGTTTTCCATTAAAATTGTGGAGTACAGCGACTAGTCTTAAAATCTTTTACCTTAATTAAGTTAATGATTTGTTTGTTAGACTTGTGAGATCTTGCAAGCAACTCATTCTTTAAAAGTTTTCAACATCTTATTTGGTGATCTGCATTTAACTTGGATTAAATAGGGAAGTGTTAGATTGTTTGAATTCATTGCTGCTTTTTTAACTTCTTTGGGACAATTGGAATTTAAGAATGTGCTTAAACCGGGCTCCTTGGAGAATGCATGCCTGTAATCCCACTGGCTTGATAGGCAGGAGGATCATGAGTTCAAAGCCAGCTTCAAGCCTCAGCAAAGTGAGGCACTTAGCAGCTCAGTGAGACCCTGTCTCTAAGTAAGGTACAAAATAGGACTGGGGATTTGGCTCAGTGGTTCAATCCTGGGTACCTACCTCCCCACCCTCACAAATAATGTGCTTAATACTTCGAATTTTAACATTTTTGGATCTAACCTTTCTGGATCTCTTCATTTAGTGTTTAGGATCAAAAGACCAAATTTGTCTTCAGAAATGCTAAAAGTACAGGAAGAGAAAGGTTTATTTTTTTAAATGAGAAAGAAAATGCCTTTTGGTAGGATTTATAGTTAACCTGAAAAGTTGTAGTTAAGATTAATAAATTTAGGTTTTGGGGCGATAGAAAATAATAATAATTTAGAACTCAATTAGATTAAACCAGGTTTTTAGCAAATGTTTCTAGAATTTATTGTACTAGGAGTTCAGACTTGAAGGGAGAATTTGAAAACTTTGAGAACTGGTATGTATTGGCTTGTACAGTGATTTGTATGCATTCAAAGCACATGTAATAGTGTTGTAAATAAAATGGTGTTGATGAACTTTGAGTTACTTCCACAAGTGGTTATTGAATTTGTGCTAATTAAATCATACCTTTTGGGATGTTTTACCTAGGAACTAAAGACATAAATGTTAAGACAGCTGACCATGTTATAAAAATAAAATAAAAACTACCTGCAAATCACTTAGTTATCTTATGTAGAAATCACTTTTAATTTCACTCATTGCTTTTGTATTTGAAATGAAGCACCTTTAAGCAAGCACCTTTAAGATCATTCTAGTCCCTAGAACTGGTGTGTATTCTGAAGTCACTAAAAGAACAACTTAAAGCTCTTCAAATGCTAGGTACCTTAGTACAGTTCAGAATAGTTGACCAATTCAGAGTATAAGATGATGTGCGCTATCCCCAGTCAAATAGGAAGTGGCTCTCAAGCTTGAATTGAAAAGAGCCTTTTCAATTATTTATAGAAAATCCTGTGAAAGGGAAATTGCTTAGTTTATTCTGCTAGGTATGAAGGAAGCAAACAAGGTAAGGAGAAGACTGAATAAGCAGAGCTGGAGCCGGTGACCTGCTATAAATGGTGCTTATTTTAGAACCTGTTTTTGTTTTTAGGCTTTATATCCATTAGCACCCAATTAGCATTCTTTTCCCTCTCTGACCATATTTTGACATGTATTATACTAATTTTTTAAAAACACAAATAAGATACAGAGAAGTAAAAATTCAAAGCCTTACCTCCCTAAAGGAAGAGTGGTCTGAATAGAGTTTAGATATTTTTAGTTGCACATATTTTCAAGTTAAACAAGGAGGCCTTGAAGAGAGAACTTAGACCTTTAGAGTTACACATAAGACCAAGACTCCTGTGGGCCCACCATTTGCTCTTTGACTCTGGGCAAATTTAACATAAAGTATATCTACTTCATGGATTTTATTTTCAGTAAATGATGTCATGTGTATAAACTTAGCATGGTGTCTGATCTATAGAATGACTGAATAAATGATGATTAAAAATATTACTTATAATTGAAACATAATTTGAAATAATTCTACACAATAAGCTAAGGTGAGCATTTAAAAATAACTTGTAGTAAAGAATATAGTTTACTTTGTACTTGGGCAGTTTTCTCATATAATTCTTTACAGTTCTCATTTTGTTTTAAAATCCCTTCCTTCCTTTAGGAGACAAGGATGGCAGCAAGGTGACCACAGTGGTGGCCACTCCCGGGCAGGGTCCAGACAGGCCACAAGAAGTCAGCTATACAGACACTAAAGTGATTGGAAATGGGTCATTTGGTGTGGTATATCAAGCCAAACTTTGTGCATTCAGGAGAACTGGTTTGCCATCAAGAAAGTATTGCAGGACAAGAGATTTAAGGTAATACCTCTGGTATTTCATGTACTTTGTTGCTTTCTTAATACATGTAAATGATTGCTTTTTTAGTTGTTTCCTTTTGCTTCAAATTTCATTTGTTCTGTTAATTTTTGTCTCACTCAACTGCTATAGCAACTTTACTTATAGTTATAAATTTATGAAGATCAATACTTTTGTAACCACTACCTTGAGTAATATTATTTATAGAAAATCCTGTGAAAGGGAAATTGCTTAATTTCTTCTTCAAAAAAGTGACCTTTCCCTGCATTGTGCTTCATTGGTTTAATGTACTAAAGAAACACTGACTGTAACTTATGTGCATTTGATACAGCTGATTATGCAGTCCTTTCTTGAAAAATATCCTTTAATCTGTGGAGAAACACCATTATGGTGATATCGCCCTAACTCTTGTCTGTCTTTGCCGTCTTCCCTTGTTTCTTTTCCATTCTGATCCTATCAACCAATAACACCCAAAGTTCAGTTCTTGTACTTTTTTTTTCATTTCTTGTACCAAATCCTGTGCCATGGAAGCTTATATGTGATCTCCATCTTGTGGTATAGTACAAAGGATCAGGAGACCTGAGCTCCAATAAGATTCTGCCCATTAATAAGCTATGCAGCCTTGTTCCCTTCTTGTTCTTCCCACTCTGCAATATTTTACTGAGAGCTTCCCATGTATTCAGCACTGTGCTAATCATTAAGGGACATAAAAATAAATAAGAAGTGACCACTGTTCTGAAATAGCACAGTCTAGTTCTGTCTACTGTGGAATGTCTAGAACATTCTCATGAGTTTTGTTTTGCTTTTTGATAATTCTAAAGTTTCTATTTCCAGCTCTCACTTTCCCAAGCACTATTGTCTTGTTGCTAACTGCCTATTAGATATTGGAATGTTTTACTATTATTTCAAAATGACAAGGCTTCTTATCTAACCCTGACTGACAGCTTTTATAACCCAGTAGAAAGCTTTCATTTTGGTTTCCACATCTTTGGATTTGCTCTTTCCATCTAATGGTTTTATCACTCACCCTGTCATTTACTTCCCTGCTAATATTCAGTCATTGTCAAACTTGGTTAATTTGCGTTATTCCCTCCCCACCCCCCCCCCCCACCATTTTCTTGTTGATATATTTCTTCTCCTCCTCCCCCTCCCCTTCCCTCCTCCATCCCCCTCCCCTCCATCAGTACAATTCTAATCAGATTTTGTCATTATTTGTCTTAATGACTAGTAAGATTCTGTTCTGGTTTCTTCCCTTCTAGTCTTTCTACATACCAAAACCAGAATAATCTTGATATTCTGCTTGGTCATTTTATGCCTCCTGCATATAAGTCTTCTATGGTTCTTAACAGTCTAAATAATTAAACTTACCTATTTCATTTGTACACTCAGGAATATAAAATACAGTCTTTTTTTTTTTTTAGATACTCATATTTCCAGACTTTAACATCATTATCCTGAAATATGTGGTCTTTGTGACCTCTTAGCTTTCATTCAACTTCTGTATTAGTTTGTTTTCTACTGCTAAGCAAAATCCCTGGGACTGAGGAACTAACACAGAAGAGGTTTATTTAGTTCACCATTTGGAGGTTGAAAAAATCTGAACAGTGTGGTACTGGCTTTGGTGAGGGTTCCCTTGGCAGCATCACCTGGTGCTAGATGACATCATTTCCAGAGCATGTGTAAGAAAGAGAGAGGTCACATGGTGACATAGAAAGCCAGAAGGCAACTCAGGCGTTGGACCTTTTCTTATAAAAACCCTCTAATGAGAACTAACCAGGCCCCCACAAGAATTACGTGAATTCCTTTCAAAGAGTTGACCTCATTCCCACTAGACCTCAATCCCATACGTGTCCCAATACCATCATACTGACAACTAAGCTCCCAGCACATGAATTCAGGGGGATACAGTTAAACCATGTCCAAACTATAGCAGCCTGCTTTGTTTTTTTTTATTTTTTGTTTTCTCTTTCTCCCTCCTTCCTTCCTTCCTTCCTCCTTCCCTCCCTCCCTCCCTCCCTTCCTTCCTTCCTTCCTTCCTTCCTTCCTCCTTCCCTCCCTCCCTCCCTCCCTTCCTTCCTTCCTTCCTTCCTTCCTTCCTTCCCTCCCTTCCTCCGTCTTACCTACCTACCGGGGATTGAATTCAGGGCACTTAGCTACTGAGCCACATCCCTGGCCCTATTTTGTATTTATTAGAGACAGGATCTCACTGAGTTGCTTAGTGCCTCACTTTGCTGAGGCTGTCTTGAACTGGAGATCCTCATGTCTCAGCCTACCTAGCCGCTGGGATTACAGGCATGTGCCACTGTGCTGGCTCTCCCTCCCTTTCTTGATCTTTCCCTTTCCCTCTCTCCCCATGTCCTTCATTCCTCTTTCTTCCTCCTTCCTTTGTTTTCCTTTCATTCTCTGGGTGTAGCTTTGTTGCCCAGGTTGTCTTTGCAGATTCTCCTGCTTCAGCCTTCTGAGTAGCTAGAACCGCAAGTGGCCTCCACCACACTTCCCCAAACCATAGCAGCTTCATTACTGTCAGTCTTATCCTTTTATCTAATGGTGTGCATATATAAGGACCCAGGTCAGATTATTATTCTATAATATTTTCCAAATAATTCCGTCCAGCTGAGTGGATCTTGCTATTCTAAATTCTTTTAACCCTTATTGTCCACAAACTAAAACTTGGATGTTTTCATGGCAGTGTCCCCATATTTATTATGCCTGACTTCTGGATACCCAAACATTCAGATTATTTTTGGAATAGTAGTGATGATGGTAGTAAATACCTGCAAATCCTTATATATGTATTTGTTGTTTTACATAGTAATTTTACTTAAAACTTACCATGGGACTGGGGTCGTAGCTCAGTGGTAGAGGACTTGCCTTTAGGATTACATAGTTAGTAAGTAGATGGGATGAGCAAAGATTTAAATCCAGATAGTCTGATTCCAGAGCCTTACTACATTTTATCACTGAATTTAATTCCTTCTCCCTTTTCTCTCTCTCTCTCACACACAGCTTTCAACTATTCTGTATCACAGCATCAGATTCTCACACATCATTCCTGTTTGTTTCATAATATTACACCACACCTTCTCCCAACTCCCCCATTAAGAAAGATATTGGCTTTATCTTGTCCTCTAATAGTTACCTTGTCCTTTATTTGTGAATACACCTTAATTGGAGGCATCATTCTGTTGATAGCTATTGGAATTTTTTCTCATATCAAACAACATATATTTGTGCTTTGTTTGAATACATTTCTTGTCTTTAAATTATACATGCAAGGAATTTGATTTCAGTCCCCATTCACCCTGTCTTTCCTTATCCTTCTCTATTTTCCTTTCTATACTCTACTGATCTTCCTTGTGCTCCTTTAAATATTTTTGATGGGTACTTCCTGCATGTGCATGTACTTTTCTGAGTCTCTTATTCTTCCAAATGCATTTTAGGAACTTTTTTCTAATTCTTTGAAGCATGTCATTGGTATTTTGATGGGAATTGCTGTTGATTTTTACTTTCATTCCATATTACTTTGAGTAATATGGCCATTCTGAGAATATTAGTTATGTCTATCCAAGAGCATGAGAGGTCTGTCTGTCTTCTAAGGTCTTTCTTCAGTGTTCTGTAATTTTCATTGTAGAAATCTTCCACCTGCTTGGTTAGATTAGTTCGCAAGGATTTTTTATTTTTAAAAGGTTATTGTGAATGGGATGGTTTTCCTCATTTCTCAGCTGGATCACATTTGGAGTATAGGAAAGCTACTGATTTATTCTGTGTGTGTGTGTGTGTGTGTGTGTGTGTGTGTGTGTGTGTGTGTATGTGTATGTATGTGTGTGTGTGTGTGTTACTGGGGATTGAACCCAGGGCCTTATGCTTACAAGGCAAGCATTCTGCCAACTGAGCTATATCCCCAACCCTAGCTACTGATTTATGAGTGTTAACCTTGTATCCTACTACTTTGCTAAATTCACTTATCAGCTCTAGAAGTCCTCTGCTGTAATTTTTGGGTTTTCTAAACAGATTATGTCATCAGCAAACAGATGGTTTGACTATTTCTTTTCCTATTTGTATTCCTTTTCCTTCCTTTTCTTTCTTGATTGCTCTGGCTCGAGTTTTGAGAATTATATTGAACAGAAGTAGTGAGAATAGACACCCTTGCCTTGTTCCTGATTTTAGAGGAAATGCTTTCAGTTTTACTCCATTCAATATGTTGCTTACTTTGTGATTGTCATGTATATCCATTATAATGTTGAGAGAAGATCCTTTAACCCTTAGTTTCTCTGGGGCTTTTAACATGAATGGGTGTTGCATTTTATCATAGGCCTTTTCTGCATCTGTTTAGATGATCAGGGTGACACTGGCTTCATAGAAAAAATTTGAGAGTATACACTGTCTTTCTCATGTGTGAAATAATTTGAGAAAGACTGGTATAAGTAAAAGGTCTGACAGAACTCAGCTAAGAATTCATCTGATCCTTTTTTTTTAAAGCTTTTAATCCCTGTTTAAATTTCATTACTTGTTATTGGTCTGTTAAAGTTTTCTCTGTCTTCATGGTTCAATTTGGGCAAGTCATATGTGTTTAGAAATTTTGTCAACATCTTCTATATTTCCAGTTTATTTTCAAATTAGATTCTAATGATTGTCTGGACTTTAAAATCTCTGTGGTGAGATCTTCTTTTTCATCTTTAATTTTGTTTATGGGTTTTCTCTTTCTTTTGCTTAGTTTGGACTAAGAGTTTATCAATCTTATTTATCTTTTCAAAGAATCAACCCTTTTTGGCATTGATCCCTGTGTATTATCTTTTTTATTCTCTTTCATTAATTTTGTCTCTGATCTTTATTATTTCCTGTCTTCTACTGATTTTGGAACTAGTTTGCTATTCCTTTTTTAAGACCTGGAGGTAGAACATGAGCTTATTTTGAGTTTGGGGAAATTGCCCAATTTTTTTAATGTAGGCACTTGATGCTACAAATTTTCCTTTTAGAATTGCTTTCATACTGTCCCAGAGATTTTGATATGTAGTATTTCTATCCTTGTTTATTTCTAAGACTTTCTCAATTTCTTCTATGATCCAGTCTTTATTTAAAAGAGCATTGTTTACTCTCCATGTATTTATGTGATTTCTATTGTTTCTTGCTGTTTATTTCTACTTTTATTCCATTTTGATCTGATAGGATGCATGGTATTATATCAGTTTTTTTTTTTTTTTTTTATATTTGCTAAGACTTATACATTGTGACCTAGATATTGTCTGTTTTGAAAAGGTTCTATGAGCTGCTGAGAAGATGGTAAATTCAACGTTTTGGGGGTGATATATAATGTAGATGTCTATTATGTCAATTTGATTTATAGTATTTAGGTTGGAAATATCTTTATTGATTTTATGTTTTGATGACCTATTGGTGTTATGTTGAAATCACCTAGTATTATTTTGTTGGGGTCTGAGGCTTAATGTTTTTTAATGTAATTGGGTATATTGACATCTGTGGAATATATATTTACTATTGTTCTCTTTACTAGAATGTAGTGGCCTTTGTTCTTATTAATTTTTGCTCGAAATCTACTTTGTCATATATGAGAATAGCTACTCGTCGTTTTTGGATTCCATTTGCATAAAGTATTTCTCTCTGTCCTTTTACCTTCAGCCCGTGTCTTTATCTGTAAATCTCTTGCAAATAGCATATAGTTAGATCTTGTTTTTTGATCCATTCTGCTAAACTGTGTCTTTTAATTGGGAAGGTGAGACCATACAATTTATATTCAGTGTTATTATAGATGTGTATTGTGGTTTCCTGGCATTTCCCTTTTTTATTTATTGTATTTAATTCTGTCTTGAATCTCATTTAGTTGGTTACACTTTTATTCATCTTTATCTATTTGGGAGCTTTGGGATTTGTTTCTGTTCCTCTGTGTGCAGTTTATCTTCGAATATTCTTTGTGGAGCTAGCTTGGTGGGCATGAATTTTTTTAGTTTATCCTGTTTAGTTTAGCTTTTATTTCCCCTTTGAATTTGCTGGGCATAGCAGTCATAACCGGCAGTTGTTCTCTTTTAGAGCTGGGAATATCTTATGCCAGGCCCTCCTTGATTTTAGAGTCTGAGTTGAAAAGTCAGAAGTGAACCTTACTGGCTTGCCTCTAAATGTGACCTAATGTTTTTCTCTCCAAATTTTTGCTATTCTTTCCTTATTTTCTAGGTTAGGCATTTTGATTGTGATGTGTCATGGAGAGTTTCTGTTCTTATCTTGCTTGTGTGAGGTATTACATCCTTCTTTCATGTGGATATCTATCTCAATTCTGATATGGGGAAAGTTTTCAGTTATTATCTCTGTGAAAATGTTCTTAATGCCTTTAGCCTGTTTCTCTGTGTTCTCTTCTGTGCCAATGAGACTTGGGATTGTTCTCTTGATTACTATCCCAGAGTATCTATATATTCTGATCATGGTCTTTTATTTATTATTTTTCTTTATTACATTCTGAATATTCAAGTTTGTATACCTGGTCTTTAAGGCCTAAAGTTCTGTCTTCAAGACTTGAAGTTTTTTATGAACAAGCCAAGGTCATAATGATTGTACATCCACTGATAAAATCTCTTAAGAAAAATATGACTGGAGAGTGATATGGATTAAATTATACCCCCAGAAGATAGGTATAGGCTATAACTCCACACCTAGGAATATGGTCTTTTTTCCTCCCAGAAATGCATTATTATAATGTAATTACCTAAGATGGGGTCATGATGGATTAGTGAGCTAATGGTTCAGTGTGACTTGTGTTCTTATAAGAACAGAAGGGCTTGTTGTCGATTCAACCTGCCTTGTGTCCTTATAAGGAGAGCAGGGCAAGTTTTGATTTAGTGTGAATTTTGCTATATGATTATCTTCTCTCCTATTTAGTTGATTTTTTAGTGAAGGATATTAATTCCCTTACCTTTCTCTTTGGGTATGTCTAATAGATATTTCTTTGGGGTTCCCAGGGGGGTTCCATTTAATGTGAGAAAGAATTACCACCCTGATGTGAATCCATAGTAGTATAGAAAATGCTGCTGCTGTGCCTCTCTATCCCCATCTATTCAGACACTGATGTCACAGTGTTACATGTGTACACGTGGTTTGTTTAATATCATAGAATTAAAAAATATATTTTGCTACTTTACTATATACAGTATAAAGCAAAAGTAACACTAGCTTTTATAAATGTAATGAATTTTGTTTGCTAGAGATCTTTCTATTTTCATAGAACTCTGAGTTCCAAATCTAATGTCCTTCTGGTTGAACATAGGTCACATCTAGTGGGGACCAACTACCTGGGTTCATGTTTATTGGGTGCTGTGGTTTGATTGTGTATGTCTCTCCAAACTCCCTGTTGACACTTCAACCCCAGTGGAACATTATTGAGAGGTGGGCCTTGAAGAGGCGAATGGGCCATAAGGCTCCAAACCCAGGGATAGGATGTTTAACTCAAGAATGTTTCTCCAGTATATCCAAGGACCTGGTTCAGTTCCAAGCACATGTGCATGCGCGTGTGACACACACACACAGACACACACAAGAATATTTATCAAGTTGGGTGTAATGGCATATGGTTGTGTTTTAATTAACTTTTCTGGTGCTATGACCAAGATATCTGACAAGAACACCTTATAGGAGGAAAAAATCACTGCAGGTTGGGGGGGTCATATTTTTAGTCCTTAGATAACTGACTTCATTGATCTGAGGCCAAGCCCATCATGGGGATAAGGCCCAACAGAGGAAAATTGTTTGCCTCAGGGTAGCAAAGTGTCAGAGACAGAAACAGGGTGGGGGAAGGGTTGCAGAGAGGAAACACACTTCCAGGGCATTACCGCAGTGACCCACCTTCTCCAGCCATGCCCTACCTGCCTATAGTTACCAGTTAGTCAATCCATTCAATGGAGGATGGAGTGAGAAGATTACTATTCTCACAATCCAGTCATGTCACCTCTGAATGTTTCTACATTAACACAGAAACTTTTGGTGCACACCTTATATCCAAACCATAACAGGCTCTATTCTGGGACACTGAGGCAGGAGAATCACATATTCAAACCTAACCTGAGCAACTTAGCGAGACCCTTCAGAAGAGGAGTGGCTCCAATGGAAGGAGGCCGCAGACACCCTTGGTTCCAAAAAGAAGTGACTCCAGTGAACATGTGCACATGAAACAGACAGACCAATGGACAGCCAGAAGACCCTGAGCTCTGAGCATCCTGACATTGTGGTTGTGGGCATTAGTCAGGAATGGACTCAAACAGCTTCAGCAATGAGGTATACCAACTGACTTGGGCTTCCATCCAAGAGCATGTCTGGATCCACCAGAACCCCTCCTCTGTCTCCACCTGCCACAGACATCAGAGACTCTTTTCCTTAGAACACTTCCCCCTTCCCTGCTCTTCTCTGGCTTCCTCCCTTGCTTCTGGGATAGCAGAGATGGTTCTTAATAAAATTGTTTAATAAAATCGATGTTGAAAAGTTTTTTTTTTTTATTACAGGTTTAAAAATAGAACAGGAAAAACAAAACAAAACAAAACAACAACAACAACAAAAAAAACAAAAAGAGGGAGACTAATTCTGGATCACTGTGCCTCCCTCTACTATTTGGTGTAGCTAGAGCCTTGAGCCAGTGTAGACAGAAAATCACTTGTCTTGAATCAATGTAGATGGGGCCTTGCTCCTCTTGACCTAGTGTAGGTGGAGATTTTCCCATTGCGCCTCTGTAGACTTGTTTCTGTTGGAGCTGATTTCTTTGGCCAGAAAGAATCCTTTTCATGGTCTTCATGCCCTCCCTGATGTGGGTAGCAGCTGTTGGAGAAGACATTTCTGGAAAGGCATTGGACATTCCAGAGGGTTCTGTGGCATCATCTCTATAATCCATGGCCAGGGAAGCAAGAGGTGGACTAGTGGGTAGGGGTGAGCCTGCCTGCAGCAGTGACTGTGTGCTTCACCACATGACCGCAGCCTCCATACCCAAAAGCTCCTCCTTGCTGCTGCTCAAGGTCATGAAGGTAAGCACATGTGCTTTGGGGATTGGAAATGTTAAACCATCTCAGGATGGCCACTTAGATAAAAGCCACATGCACCCAGGTAGAGTTGCTTTTATCTTTGGATTTTAGGGACACTGAATTTTGTAAACTGAAGCATGTGCACACAAATAAAGTAAGAAACCTTGGGGGATGGGGGAATGTATGTTTGGGTGCAAGTCCACAACTTGGAGGAGTTTATGGGTAGCATCTAGAAACCCAGAAGTGACAACTCTCTTCACAGACCCTGAACAGGAGTAGGCCTCAGTGTGCTCAGTGAGAGCAAGATTGCAACCCTGAGAGCTACCATGAGTAGGTGCCAGGAGGCCCAGTGTAAGGGAACCTGAAGATTGATGAACAGTTTGCTCAAAGCAAACAATGGAGAGAAGAAAGTTTGTTGTTGTTGCTGCTGCTGCTATGTGTAATGAGCTTCAGGGACCTATGAGATGGTCTAGTGTTAATGCCATCAGAGATCCAACCGAGAGGATAGAGTATGGCACAGAAAAAAATTAGGGCTCAGTTTTCAAAATGTGATGAAAAACAAGAAACTATAGACTTCAGCTGCTTAACAAACCGTAGTAGGAGATACCCTAAGATGTCCATGCCCAGACACATCCAGAGTACTTATAAACCAAAGATGAAGGAAAACATTTGAAGTGAACCAAAAGAAAATGATACCTTATTGATAGACATGGAACCATTTCAAAGACTGTTGAATCCTCATCGGAAATTATGCAAGACAGAAGGCAGTGAAGTGCCGCAACCACCAGAATAGTTAATTCAGAAACTGGTGAGGGGCATTCAGGGATTGAGAAAAGATGAACAAACGCACATAGAGGAAAAGCTGGGAAGGTGGATCATCCCCCAGTGATGGAAGGTGAATGTTAGCTCAGCATGTTTATTTTATAGGTTTTAACATCAAAAGAATTTTCTGTGAGAAAGTTTAGGAAAGCAGACAGACTTGAAGGTCACAGTGAAACTTGGGAGACATCAAGGTTATCTTGTTATGTCTAGTATTCTCTATCCCTGGGAGTTGGTGCCTGAGCTCAAGGTCCTGACTGATATAGATCTGTACCTTCACACAAAGCCTCCTCTGGATGGGCTTCGCCATATAGCAAGTGGACCATCTTGATCTGTACCTTGTGCACCGGAAGTTGCCAGTGCAAATGCAGCCATGAAGCAATCAGAAACCATGGTTCAAGCCACCTCTTTCCACATTGAAGCAACATTTTTAAAGTGCTCAAAGGAAAAACAGGTAAACCAAAATTTCATATATAGAAAAAATTCTTCAGAAAGGAAGGTTAAAATAAATACGTCTTCATATAAAGGAAGGTTAAGAGCCAACAGACTTGTTAACAAAAGTAATATTTGTGGTTCAAACAGAAAGAAAATGATACTTGAAGGAAACTTTGTTATCAGGAATAAAGAGAAAGCAACAAAATAACATATATGGGCAAATAGAAGCCAGCACATGGGATTTGGGGACTAAAGATATTAACTTGTCTAGGTGTTGCTACTGACATAAAAGCCAAGTGCACCCATGTGGAATTGCTTGTATCTTTGGGTTCTTGGGACGTTGAGTTTTGTAGTAAAGTGTGCACAAAGAATAAGAAACCTTTAGACATCAGTCATGAAGGTAGGTTTCTTGCACCTTCCAGTTGTGACATCTTCGCTGGACTGGGACTCCTAGAGCTACATTGGTGGTTTCTCCTACCCTTCACCTTAGTAGTCAGAAATGGATATCTTTATTAAAATATACACATGCCATTTGTTGTTTTGTTAGTTTGTCATTTTCTGGGAGGGCCTCTAGAGTTGTGAAATTATCAGAAGCCTAGAAGTTTTTAAAAAGTGAAGTCTCGAATATTTTTCCAAACAAAAAGATTACCTTCGGCCAGTTTTTGGGTTTGTCTAATGTCATAGTAGTTTTCACAGTGGGAAAATAATTTATTATTTATAGTTTTATATTTTTGGACAGATTATTTTAGGATAAATAAAACACAATTGAGAATTGAAGATCAAGTCTCTTTAGAATTTGTAATTTTTTTTTTTTTTTACAAATTTGTTTTATTTAGTTATATCGGAATTTGTAACATTTTGATTCGTCTACACAGAAGTTCTGTTCTCTAACTGTAGCTTCTTTAAATTTTAATTCGGAATCTCTCCAGGCTTTCCTTCTTAACTGTATAAAACAGTTAAGATTTTGCAAAATCTTTACTCATTAATTATGAATAAACATCATGAATTAACAGTCTTTCCCTTTGTCCATTATTTCCAAGACAAGGGCGGAACTGTGATCATATATTGATAATAATTAACCTGAATTCTCTTGAAGAGTGATAAATTAAAAGGCAAAAACTCATATGTAAAGTTTAGTTACACTCAGTCTTATGAGCTTGGAGACAACCCTATTAATATACCAGAATCCGGAACTGGGTCTCATCATTTCTTAGAGACACCTCCTCTCAAACCTTTTCCTCAGTGATTAAATTCTGAAATAACCCTGTTATTAGGAGAATGTTTGTCCATAAAAGGACTTATCTGTTATTTCCTCCTTATTGTAAGCTGAGTGGCATGACAAAACAGAGGCAAAGAGGCATACAAGCAGTTCTTAAGGTTTCAACTCAGAAAGGTCCAGGCTTCGGGGCATGGCAACAACTTTGCAGATACCTTCATTGTGATAGTTAAAATAACAAAGTCCAACAAAGGTCAACGCTGAGAGTGCTGAAAGACCTTCCTTTGCAGCTTTCTGTAGTGCATCTCCTTGAACCTAATAACATCTTGTCCAAGGCCCCATTGACTATGAAGAGTAAGTACTTCTGCCAAGGAGTATTTCTTTGCAGAGCAAGGATTCAAATATGCAGCTGAATGCAGGCCCAGGAGCAGAATACAGACAACCCTCTCAGTAGTCCAGTAAAAAGTTGCAGCCTTGGAACACAAATGATGGTTTGGTTTCAGGTGAATATGCGGTGTCCACTCCATTCTGGGGGTAGGTTGGAGAAATGCAAGACATGAGTATATCTCATGTCTTGGCCTCATTGAGCACAGTAGAGGACATCCAGTCTCGAGAAACACCATACTGATTTTTCCCCCCCATTACATATAATCTTAATTTCCATCATGTAAGGTATTTCTTGCCAGGTTTCTTTCCTAAGGGGACATAAGTATTCTTTAGGGAAACACTTTTTAAACTATGTAAATAACATCCATTCTTCATCAAAATTTTCTAACTAGTTTTAGTATGCGTTGTTTTTTGAATATTCTTTGAATCAGTTATTAAAATAAATGCTGGCAAGTGGTATTTTTCAAATTATTATTTTATTAGAGATTCTAGTATAAGGATGGAAGACGTTTTTCCTTCTTTTATTTTTTTTTCTTATTTGTACAAATGGTATGAACTTATTGACTTCTTAAATGAATTTTAACTTTAGTTGCTATATTGATAATTAACTTGCCTCAGATTTGGCCAGTGAAAGCCCCTTCAAGTGGGTCAAGGTCCACTTAGCCAATAGAACTAGATAATTGTGTGTATGTGTGTGTGTGTTTGTGCATGTATACACACACACATCTGCATGTGTATATATATTTATACATGTCTTTGTCTATATTTCTTTTTTTTAATGTTCATAATTGAAATTTCAGAGCAACATTACAGTTTGCTCTCATCTCCCTCTTTTATTTGTAATACCTGGTTCCTGTTATCCACAGTGTATTTAGTTATTTCTTGATCCTAGAATTCACAAATTAGTTTAAGAATCAGAACTAACTCATATCCCTGGGGCAGAGTTGGACCTCTTACGAGTTCAATATGTGTTTACACTTTCTTTTTTTTTCTTTCCTTTTGGCCTAAAAGGTATATGACTCATGTATACTGTTCAGAAATATTTGATTTAGTTTTATTTTTTCTTGCTTTTCAAAAACAGTTTTTTTGTCCTTTAGCATAGTTAAGTCATTCCTTTAGGATACTTTGGTTTGTCTTTTTCTGTAGTATACCTTAGTACTTTATCCCATTCTTTTTGATTTAAAAAAATTATTTATGTTTTTGCTCTGTGAATCACTAGCATATTTCCAAAAGTCAGGAATGTACAAGTATCATTTCCTCTGTTCCTTATGTTCTGTTTTCCCCTAATGCCCTGTGAATAGACAGTCTTGTTATGTTCTGGTTTACTTTTTCTGAATATTTTTTCACACAAATGAGCAGATATGTATACTTTTCTTGGTTTCTTATACAAAATGTACCACAGTTGAGATGCTTTTTCGTATTTTGTTTTTTCTCTTAACTATATTTCCTGGAAATCATTGTATATTAGTTCAGAGACTTTTTAATCATTCTTTTCACAACTACATAGTTTAATCAACCAGTTTCCTGTTTGTTGATGTTTAAGTTGCTATTAGTATTTTACAATCTCAAAGAGGATTGCTATGAATAATATTGTATACATGTACTTTTGTATTAGAGATAAATCAGATTAAATCAATAGAAATGGAACTGTGGAGTCAAACTGCACAACAGTGTTGTGTAGTTTATTTGATCTTGCCAAATTCCCTTTCATAAAGGTTGTACTAATTCACATTCTCTCCGGTAATACATGACTATATCAGTTAACTTTGCCTACATTGCTTTACATTTTCAGTTTTACTTTGCTTTACATTTTTAGTTTTAGCTAGTTGCTAATCTGATGGGTGAGATAGTATCTTGTAGTTTTAATTTACAGTCTTTTTATTTTGATTGCAGTTGAGGATTTTTTCCAACTGTTCAAGGTCCATTTTATGTGTTTTTTTGTGAGTACATGTCAGTTCTGTCTTTCTGTCTCCCCTTTCTTGCATACTTTTAAAGTGGCTTTTTGGTTTTATCGTATCAACCTGGCCAGTTCATTATCCTGAAATAACCCTTATCTGTGATAGCCTTTGTGTGTGGTTTTTGTTTGTATGTTTGTTTTTTGGCTAAGCGAGAGTCCCTTCCTCTTACTTCTACACAATTAAATTTATTATTCTTTTCTTTAATCTTACTGGCTTTTTGTGTTATGATTAGAAAGTGTTTCCTCTATGCTCAGGATAATGAGAAATTCATCCTTTTTTTCCTTTTTTTTTTTAAACTGGTAATTATAAGACTTCATTTTTCACATTTATACACTTGATCCATTTGGAGTTTATTCCAATGCATGGAATGAGTTGCTGATTTAATTTTATATTCTCTAAATCATTAACCAACTGAGTACATTTATTAGAAAGTATATCTTCTAGTAATTTGAGATGATCCTTTATTAATATGATAAATTTCCACATGCACCTGAGTTTGTTTTTGGACCTTCCATTCTGCTCTACCATGATACTTGCATAATCCTCTGAAGCTACTACATTAACTTAATTATAGAAGCTTCATACTATTTTAACATTTGGTAGGCTTAATCTGCATTTGTAGCTTTTCCTTTTGGTGTTTTCCTACCTATTTTTGATTATTTTTCTGTATGAACTTTGGTATCAATTTGTCTTTCTCCATGAAGAAGTTTGTTGCTCTTTTTAATTGAGATTTCATTAGTTTATAAAAAGGAGTAGTTGATATATTCCTGATTTTTACTTATACAGACTTTTGACATTCTTGTTAACTTTATTCTGAAGTATTTTTGTTGTTTTTTGTTGCTGTTATGTACTTTTTTCTTTTTTTTTTTCTCATGTACATGCTAAAACTGGCAGACTGCTTTATACAAAGCTCAATTTTCCATTGTATCACCCTTTCTTGTTAGAATTTAAGTTTTGTTTGTTCTCCTCTCTTATTGTTAACTCCATAAATAGTGTGGCCAAAAAATAAAATGTGATATATTTACCATTTTCTTTTAATTATCATAAAATAATAGGAATTTCTCTGAAAGCTTAAGATCTATAGTGTAACATCTGAAATTTACATAGCTGCTGCTTAGAATTTTATTATATAATTAGTTGTTTCCAGAAATGGTTGGAATAGGGTCTTTTTGTCCACTTAAGTAAACCAATTGCTGGAACCTCCTAGTAATATAAGAGGCAGTTTGTTTTGGTAAAAAGATAGGAAGAGAGGTAATGGTCAGAAAAAAAGAAAACCAGGAATGATTATCCCTGTGTCATTAGTCACATAAACCACATGAGAAATGTTGACCTTTTAAAATAATTTCTAGTATAATAAACTTTGTTTCACCTAATGATACGAGTGCCTACCCACTCCCCGTACCCCATCATACAGTGAAAATAACTAAAGTAGACTATCTTATTTGGGTAATTTGGAAGTGTTTGTGATAGAAAATGCTTGTATTGTAGGGGTAAAGCTCAGGTAGGTACCTAAAAGATGTAATTGACCTTTAATATTAAAACAAAAGATTAATCAACCTCAGAACTACTTAGGGTTGTTGAGAGTGACTTTTTCAATTGAAAATCAGTAGGTTATATTTTTAATTCATTAGTGATCTTAGCTTCATTAACTATTAATTTCAGTTCTCCTTTGAACTAAGTCTTAGGTATCAGGTCTGTGGCTTAGTTTCACTTACACTGTAGTTGGGATGACGGACAGGGGCAATGGATGTGAAGTGTCACCATTTTGTGAATAGAATGTGTAGTCGTACTTTTAGTATGTACTGCTTTGAAGATGTGAAAAAGCTAATGTCTGATTTTGATTCTTAAAGATATAATATTCTCTAATATAATCTGATATAAGCATAAAAGAAGATAACTTTTGTCCTTTAATAGTTTTGAAAACTTGAGCATATCCATTAATTTAATGAGACTGTTTCATCATCTGGAAAATGGAACCGTTAATTCTACAGCAGTGCCCTGGCCCAGTATTTGATGCACACCCACACCTATAAAAACCCTCAGCGAATATTATTGTGTATGTTTCCCTCCTTTTTTTAAACCTTAAATGCTGTGTGAATCTATTAAAGCAAAAGATTATGAGAACATTTTAAAACTCCTTCTGTTACTTGGAATATTCCCCCATCTTTCTTTGTTTTATTTGTTAAATTTGGTAATCCTATTTTCAGGCATCAAATTATTTATATTTGTAATAGCAATTTAAGTCACTTGTGTAAAATCTGTTTACTGATAAAAGTGACAGACCTTGAAATAAATAGTATAATATCTTATGTCGTGTTTAGCAGTGTTCATTGGCTCATGGAAACTGACAGTTATCAAGTGAAAGCTAAAATCCAGTCTAGAAAAAAAAGGGAAGAAGACCAGCAGTCCTGAATAGGAAAATTCTTACAATATAGTGTAACTCGAAGAAAGTAATAACAGAGCTGATGGGAGTCCTCAAATCCGAGTTGCCCTTTCAGAGGAGTGCAACATCTCCCAGGAAGAGAACTTTCATTGAGTATGCCTGCCAGGATCAGTCATTGGCTGGGAATAGCCCATAGGAAGTTTTAATTTACCCCAGCTAGAGAAAAGGCTTGGGAACTTAGTAGCTATCTCCATTGGTCTTTGCTGTTCTTTGTAGTGGGAAATATGAGAGGCAGATTTTCATAGTCATCACAAGTGTCTTAAGGATACAGACTTTTAAAAACATTTCATATAACAATTATTAAATTTCAGGCACTGTATTAGATATTAATTGCATCTATAGCACGATTTAATCTTCACAAAATTATACATAAGGTAAGGATGCTCATCTCACACTTCAGGTGAGAGAAGTGACCTCTAGAATGATTTGGAAGCTTGCCCAGGTCAACTTAGATACCATGTGAGGTAGGGAATGAATCCTGGCATATATTAGCACAGTTCCATATAATTTTAAAAGTTATCTTATATTCATTCCATTAATTACTCATTGCAGAGATATTGGAGAAGAATAATTCAGGATATTCAAAAGTTGGCTCTTTTCAAAGACTTAAATATAAGAGAAAATTATAACTGAAGTTTCTTAGTCTGGATCACTTTTTTTTATTGCTTCTTTTTAGTTATACATGACAATATAATTCATTTTGATAAAATTATACAAGCATGGAATATATCTTGTTCTAATTAGGACCCCAGTTTTTGGGTGTATCTGATGGTGGAATTCACTTAGGCATTTTCTTGTATGTACATAGGAAAATTAGATTCATTCCACTGTCTCTTTCCTATTCCCATTTTCCTTCCCTTCCCTTCCCTTCATTCCCCTTTGTCTAATCTACTGAACTTCTCTTCTCCCCCTTCCCCATCCCTCTTTACTGTGGTTTAGCTTCCACATATCAGCAAAAACATTCCACCTTTGGTTTTTTGAAATTGGCTTATTCTACTCAGCACGATAGTCTCTAAGACCATCCATTTACCGGCAGATGTCATAAAGTCATTCTTCTTTATGGCTGAGTAATATTCCATTGTGTGTATATGCCAAAATTTTGTTGTTCAGTCATCTGTTGAAGGGCACCTAGGTTGGCTCCTTAGCTTAGCTACTGTGAATTGTGCTGCTGTAAACATTGATGTGGGTGTCACTGTAGTATGCTGATTATTAACTCCTTTGGATATATACAGAGGATTGGGATAACTGGGTCAAATGGTGGTTCCATTCCTAGTTTTTTGAGGAATCTCCATACTGCTTTCTAGAACAGTTGTACCAATTTGCAATCCCACTAACAGTGTATGAGTGTACCCTTTTCCCCACATCCTTACCAACATTTATTGTTACTTCTGTTCTTGATAATTGCCATTCTGACTGGAATGAAGTAAAATCTCAGTGTACTTCTTAAAAATATATATATTTATTTATTTTTTACAGACTGCATTTTGATTCATTGTACACAAATGGGGTACATCATTCAGTGTAGTTTTAATTTTCTTTTCTGTAATTGCTAGAGATGTTGAAAATTTTTTCATGTATTTGTTGGTCCTTTGTATTTTTACTTTTGAAAAGGGGCTGTTCAATTCCTTTGCCCGTTTATTGATTAGTTTATTTGGGTTTTTTTGGTGTTGAGTTTCTTCAGTTCTTTGTATATCTTGGAAATTAATGCCCTATCTAAAGTGAATGTGGCAAAGATTTTTCTCTTAGTTTGTAGGCTTTTTGTTCACACTCTTTGACTCTTTTGCTGTGAAGAAGCTCTTTAGTTTGCTCTCATCCCATTTATTGATTTTTTATTTTATTTCTTTTGTTGTAGGAATCTTATTGAGGAAGTCAGTTCCTAAGTTGACATGTTGAAGTTAAATTAGGCCTACATTTTCTTCTATTATGTACAGGGTTTCTTGTCTAATATCTGGGTTTTTGATCCTCCTTGAGTTGAGTTTTGTGCAGGGTGAGAGTAGTAGAGGTTAAATTTCAGTCTTATTACATATGGATTCCAGTTTTCCCATACTATTTGTTTTCCCATTAAAGAAGAGGCTGTCTTTTCTCCAGTGCATGTTTCTGTTGTCTTCATCTAGTATGAGGTAATTGTATTTTGTGGGTTTGTCTCTTGTGTCTTTTGTTCTGTTTCATTGGTCTTCTTGTCTGTTTTGGTGCCGATACCATGCCATTTTTACTACTATAACTCTGTAGTATAATTTAAGGCCTGGTATTTTGATGCCTCCTGCTTCATATTTCTTGCTAAGGATTGCTCTTTCTATGAAGACTGTCATTGGAATTTTAGTAGGAATTACATTGAATATGTATAGCACTTTTGGCAGTATGACCATTTTGATAATATTAATTCTGCCTATCCAAGAACCATGGGAGGTACAGATTTTTTTGTGGTACTTTTATACTTTCCCAAGTGACTGGGTAGGGTGATAAGTAAAATTTTCTTAAACACACATACATGTGCACGCGCGCTCACACACACACACACACACACACACACACACACACAAACACACATATACAGATATATATGTATGTATGTATATATAAATTTATATTTAAAATAAACTTAATTGAATTTTCAGGGACTTTACAGTGACTGGTGTGAAGGGATTGTATTGATATTTTAGTTACTATTATATTTAATTTTATTGTCTTCACTATTTCATAAGGGAAAAATTGGAGATATGATGCTTGTGGTCCTGAATGTCCTCTTTCTGTTTTTCACTGACTTGAATGGCTTGAGAGAAGGAGAAATAAAACTTGATTAAAGGTATAATATGCTTTTCAAGTTTTCTCACATTTTTTATCTTTACTATTATTTAGTGTTTTTACTGTTCCATGTTTCCTATAAATCTAAAATAAATTCAGAAGCACTATTTAATATCAGGAGTTAAGAATTGGCCCCCCTACTTTTTTATTGGTGTTATTCTAATTGTATGTAATGGTGGGATTTTATATTACATTTTCATACCTGCACACAATATAACAAAGTTGGTGATTTAGTCAGCCTTTTCACTGATGTGACTAAAAGATCTGACCAGAACAATTGTAGGGGAGGATAAGTTTATTTGGGGACTCACTGATTTAGAGGTCTCAGGTCCCTAGAAGGCCAACTCCATCCCTCATGGCTCGAGGTGAGGCAGAACATCATGAGGAAAGAGTGTGGCAGAGAGAACCAACTCACATGATGATCAGAAAGCAGAGAACTAAACAGAAAGATTTGAAAAACTTGGACTTGAAAGATGGGAGTAAAAGTTGTGCTAAGGAAGTTGCAGTTGTTATAGACAATGCCGCCACTAAAGAAATGCTAAAGACCTTATCCAGTGACAATAAGAAAGATGACTTGAGGGCATCTCAGGAGCTGACAAGACCATACTCCTCTCAGGTACAAGGGAGTAGAACTAAAAATTCTTTTGAGAAGAAACCAATGGGGCATCCTTACACAAGGGGGCCTTGGAAGTTTTTTCAATGTGTTCAGCCACCTAGACACTCAAAGGTTACTGCAGCCAGGGTCTTTGGAGGCTTGGTACTGCTTGAGACGTTGGCAGACCTTGGTGTCAACCATATGGTGCTGGTTGTGCAGGATTGAAGATTGCTGGAGATAGGGGGTCATGGAGGCTTCACCCAAGATTTCAAAAGAAGACCTGGGAGTCTAGGTAATGTGCCCCAGGGACAGAGTCTTGTGGACAGGTCTCAAGAGGACAAAGCCTGGAGATGTGAGGAGGAAACCACAGCTGCTGTGGAGATCCCCAAGATTAAGAAATGACTGTAATGTGGGACATTGTCCTAGGAAAGCTGCAGGAATTGAGCAGAGACAAGGCAACAGAAAGACCATTTGGGCTACAACCAACAAGGCCACAGGGGAGGAAGTATGCACGTCCTTTGGAGAAAATATCATGATGCCGTGTGTGTTCCAGATGCTGGACACAAATATACAGGACTTGTTTGCCCAGCTGAATTACATTCTTGCTTTGGTCCCATCCCTTTTTTCTGTGCCCTTTTTTTCTGAATGGAAATATTTACCCTGGATCTTTATATATTGAACATTTGTAAATTGCTTTTGATTTTTCTAGGAGCTCACACTGAGATTGCCTTGAGTCTCAGAGAAGACATTGGAGTTGAACTTTTTTGGGGGGCAGTCTTGGACCTGTTGAGACTACTGTTGAGACTCTTAGAAATTGACTAAATATATTTTGCATTGTGAGGTTAGTATGAGCTTTTTGGGGGGCCAGGGGCAGAATGTTATGGTCTAGATATTAGGAGTCTCCAAAGCTCATATATGAGATAATGCAAGAAGGATTAGAGGAGAAATGGTTGGGTTATGAGAGCCTTAACCCAATCAGTGAATTAATCTCCCGATAGGATTAACTGAGTGGAAACCAAAGACTGGTGGGGTGAGGTTGGTGGAGATAGGCTACTGGGGGCATGCCCTTGGGGTATATATTTTGTATCTGACAAGTGGAGTCTCTCTCTTTGCTTCCTAATCATGTGAACCGCTTCCCTATACCACACTCTAATGCCTTGATGATCAGCCTCACCTTGAACCTCAAGGAATGGAGTCAGTTGTCTGTGCACCAAGACCTCTGAAACTGGGAGTCCTCAAATAAACTTTTCCTTCTCTGTAATTGTTCTGGTTGACTCTTTTAGTCACAGTAGAGAAAAAGCTGACTAAAACAGTTGGCTAGTATCATTCACCGTTGTTTCTCCTTTGCCTCCCCTTCTCCCTCCCCAAAGTTGCTTTTTTATTAGATTCACTAAAATTTTGTATTTGTTGTGGGTGGTCAACTGCCTTGATATATTTATTTATAACAGTTTTACTCAGATACAATTCATGTACTGTAAAATCACCCTTTTAAAGTTTACAATTCATTAGTTTTAGTTACACAGTTGTGCAACTATCACCACTATGGAATTTCAGAATAGTTTCCTCACCTCAAAAAGATACCCTGAACCATTAGCTGTCAGTTGCCATCTTTTCTTCCCACTAGGTTCTGGAAATCACTATTCCACTTAATGTTTGTATGTAGGGACTCGCCCATTCTGCACATTTCATATAAATGAAACCGTACAGTATATTAACTTTCATGTCTGGTTTTTATGTCTTACAGTAATGTTTTTTAGGTTAGTACCTGTTGTATCTTGTCTCAGTGTATGATTCTTATTAATGGTTGAAAAATATTCCATTTAATGGATATGGTGTATTTTGTTTACCTGTTCATCAGCTAGTGAATATCTGTGATGGTTATATTTAGGGACTTTTATAAATGATGCTGCTGTGAATATTTGTGTACAAAGTTTTTATAGGGACAGTTGTTTTCGTTTGTACTGGGTTATTCCTAGGAGTAGAATTTCTGGATCATGTGGTGATTCCGTGATTAACATCTTGAGGAAATTTTCACCTCTTTTCCTGTACTGTTTTACAATTCCATACCATGCTGTGGTCACTGCAATTTCTCTATATCTTCAGAAACACTTATTATTATCTAGTTTTTGTTTAAACCTGTCTTAGTGGATGTGAAGGGATGTTTCATTGTCATCTTGGTTTGCATTTTCTGATGCTAATTTTGTTGAACATTTTTTAGCGTTTTTTAATTTTTGTTGAACATTTGTACTCCTTGGGAATTATGTCTGTTAAAATACTTTGCCCATTAAAATTTTTTATTTTCAAATTAAAATATTCTTGGGCTATTTTTTGAAGTTTTAATTTGACAGAAAAATGAGTGGAAAGTACAGAAAATTCAGAGACTACACTTTCTGTTCACCCTATTTCCCTTACTATTAATATCTTTTCTTGGTATAGTACATTTGTAGCAGTCACTAAAACAATACTGATGTAGTATTAATTAAAAGTCTGCAATTTGCATAATGGTTTAGTTTGCATTGTACAGTCTATGGTTTTGTATAAATGCATAATGACCTATATCCAGTGTTACAGTACCATATAAAATAGTTTTACTGCACTGAAAATCTCTTGAGCTCCACAATTGAGTGTGGTGACAGAGAGGGAGAACAGTTACTGAGATCAGGGGTCTCTGATACCCTCATGACTGTGGCATGCCAGGTTCCTGGGAATGTTTCTGTATAAGGGCACAGGATGCCAAGCTACTGTAGCAATGCCCTGCATGAAGAGGCTCTGTGCAAGAGTCCTATCAGTTCTAACCTTGATCTAGGCACACAGCTCCCAGGAAGGAAGGAATTCTTATGCTAGACAACCACCATGTTTCACCAGCTCTGTTTCTCCAGTTTTTGCCCACCTTACAGTAACTTTAAAAATGGACTTTCTTGGGAGCTACACAAAGCTCCTAACTTTGCACTTCGCAACTATGGATTGCAACTGTGGAAAAGATACATAGGATGTCCTAGTTTCTATAATTTTCCTGAATACAAAGAATAATGGTTGCATAGTTTTTAACCTGATAATGAGATGTATATAAATAAAGATTGCTGGCGAAATTCTTTAGACCTGAATCTCCATCAGAGAGCAGGCTCCACCTGATCCTAGCTTAATCTTCAAGATCTGTTTCTGTGAATCTTTATTTTCCAATCTCCTTTTGCCCCTTGCCGGACCTGAGAGTTTGGTCGAGACATTCTACCTAATCATCTTGTCCTCCCTCAAAATCCTCAATTATCATTGATGTTTTTACTGTTAAAGTTTTGACTTTTGTAGACTGTCATAGTTAGAATCATACAGTATATACTTTTGAGATAGTCTTTTATCTTTTCAGATTGACTTTTATCACTTGGCAATATGCATTTAATGTACCTGAATAACTTTTTATGGAACGATAGCTCATTTTTTAGTGTTGAATAATATTTCATGATTTGGATAGATCATAGTTTGTTCATCCATTTACTTCTTGAAAGTCGTGTAAGTTTCCAAATGTTAGTAATCATCAGTGAAGCTTTGTAAAAGATTTCTGTGCAGGTTTTTGTTGTTGATCTAAGTCTTCAACACATTTGGATAAATAACCAAGTAGCACAATTGCTATATTTTATGGTAAGAGTATATTTATTTATGTAAGCAACTGCAAAATTGTCTTCCAAAGTAGCTGTACAAATTCTTATTCCCATCAGCAATCAATGAGTGGTCGTGTTACTCCATATCTTCATTAGCCTTTATATTGTCAGTGTTTTAGACTTTAGCAATATTTTAATAGGTATGTAGTATAGTCTCATTGTTCTAACTTGGAATTCCCTGATGGAAAACAATATTGAGCATCTTTTTGTATGCTTATTTGCTATCTGTATACAGTTTGATACTGTGTATCTGTGGCTTATGCATACATGGATTCAACTAACTGCAGATTGAAAATATTGGCAAAAATTATACTGAACATGCACAGATTTTTTTTCTTATCTGTTCCCTAAACACTATAGTGCAATTGTTTACATAGCACTTACATTGTATTAGATATCATGCAATCTAGAAATGATTTAAAATGTCCAGAAAAATGTAAGTTATATGCAAGTATTTTTCAAGTTTCTATAAACAACTTGAGAATCTACAGAGTTAGGTACACACCCCACCCACTTGTGTGTATGGCCTATAATCAATTCCCTGTGAATACTAAGGGAAAATATATCTTCTTTGGTGAGGTATCTGTTTAGGCCCTGTCTTTGTTTGGGCTGTTCTATAAATATATTTAAAAAACATAGCCTAGATGACTTATAAACAATAAAGATTCATTCCCCACAGTTCTAAAGGCTGGGAAATCCAAGATCAAGGCACAGGCAGATTCCATGTCTGATGAAGACTCATTTCCTTGTTTTTTAATGGCACCTTCTTGCCTTGTCTTCATTGTAATGTTGAAAGAGTAAGGCAGTTGTCTAAGGCCTTTTATATAAGAATATTAGTTATTTTCATTAGAGCAAAATCACCTGCAAATTCCTACCTCCTATACTGATGATTGGATTTAAACATGAATTTTTTTAAATTATTTTTTTATTTTTTTACAGACTGCATTTTGATTCATTATACACAAATGGGGTACATCATTTCTGTGGTTGTACACGGTATAGATTCATACCATTCTTTGTAATCCTACATGTACCTAGGGTAATGATGTCTGTCTCATTCCACCATTTTTCATACCTCCTCCCATCATTTCCTTCTACATAATCTAAAGTTCCTCCATTCTTCTCTTACTCCCTACCCCACTACCCCCATTGTATATCATCATCCACTTATCAGGGAATACATTCAGCCTTTGGTTTTTTTGGGATTGGCTTAATTCACTTAGCATGATATTCTCCAATCCATCCATTTATTTGCAAATGCCATAATATTATCTTTCTTAATGACCGAATAATATTCCATTGTGTATATATACCAAAGTCTCTTTATCCATTCATCTGTTGAAGGGCATATAGGTTGGTTCCACAATCTAGCTATTGTGAATTGAGCTGCTATAAACATTCATGTGGCTGCGCTACTGTAGTATGCTAGTTTTAAGTCCTTTGGTTATAAACCGAGTAGTGGGATAACTGGGTCAAAAGGTGGGTCCATTCCAAGTTTTCTGAGGATTCTCCACACTGCTTTCCAGAGTAGCTGCACCAATTTGCAACTCCACCTGCAATGTAAAAGTGTGCCTTTTTCCCCACATCCACACCAACATCTATTTTTGTTTGTGTTCTTGATAATAGCCATTCTAATTGGAGTAAGATGAAATTTTAGAGTTGTTTTAGTTTACATTTCTCTCATTACTAGAGATGTTGAACACTTTTTCATATATTAATCGCCTGTATGTCCTCTTCTGTAAAGTGTCCAATTCCTTGTCCCATTTATTGATTGGGTTCTTTGTATTTTTGGTGTAAATTTTTGTAAGTTCTTTATAAATTTTGGAGATAAGTGCTCTGTCTGAAGTGCATGTGGAAAAGATTTTCTTCCACTCTGTGGGCTCTCTTTTCACAATATTGATTGTATCATTTGCTGAGAAAAAGCTTTTTAGTTTGAGTCCATCCCACTTATTGATTCTTGATTTTATTTCTTCTGCTTTGGGAGTCTGGTTAAGGAAGTCTGATTCTAAGCCATGATGAAGATTCGGGCCTACTTCGTCTTCTCTTTGGTGCAGGGTCTCTGGTTTAATTCCTAAGTCCTTGATCCATTTTGAGTTGAGTTTTGTGCAGGGTAAGAGATAGACGTTTAATTTCATCTTACTGCATATGGATTTCCAGTTAAACATGAATTTTTGAGGGATTTATGTAAACATTCAGCCCACAGCAAGTCTTATGTCCCATTTATTTTCTTATTGTTAAGTTTAAGAGTTCTTTGTTTAGATTATAATCCTTTATCAGATATGTATTTTGCAAATATTTTTCTCCTAGATTGTGACTTTTTTTTCACTAGTCCCTTCCTCAGAGAAGTTTATTATAGTGAAGTTATATTATTTAAAAATTTTTTTTCTTTTTAGTTATACATGACAGTTGAATTCATTTTAGTATATTTATGCAAACATGGAATACATCTTATTCTAATTAGAATCTCATTCTTGTGAGTGTACACTGTGGTGGGATTCACTGTGATGTATTCAAAGGAAAGTTATGTCAGATTCATTCTGCTCTCTTTCATATTTCTGTCTACCTCCCTTTCTTTCATTCCCCTTTGTCTAATCCACAGAATTTCTCTTCTTCCCCTCTGCCTGGCCCTTGTTGTGGGTTAGCATCCACATAACAGAGAGAACAGTCAACCTTTACTCTTTGGAGATTGGCTTATTTCACTGAGCATAATAGTCTCCAGATCCATTCATTTACTGGCAAATGTCATAAAATCATTCTTCTTTATTACTGAGTAATACTCCATTGTATAGGTAAACCACATTTTCTTTATCCATTCTTCTCTTGAAGGGCACCTAGTTCACTCCTTAGCTTAGCTACTGTGAATTGTGCTGCTATAAACATTGATGTGGCTGTGTTACTGTAATATGCTGATTTTAACTCCTTGGGATATGTACAGAGGATTGGGATAACTGGGTCAAATGGTGGTTCCATTCCTAGTTTTTTGAGGAATGTCCGTACTGTTTTCCAGAGTGGTTGCACCAATTTACGGTCCCACCAACTCCCTTTTCCCTACAACCTGACCAACATTTATTATTCTTTGTGTTCTTGATAGTTGCCATTCTGATGAGTGAGGTGAAATCTCAGCGTAATTTTAATTTTCATTTCTGTAATTGTTAGAGATGTTGAACATTTTTTAATATATTTGTTGGTCCTTCATAGTTCTGCCTTTGAGAAGGATATGTTTGGTTCCCTTGCCCATTTATTGATTTGTTTATTTGTTTGTTTTGGTGTTACTTTCTTGAGTTATTTGTATATCCTGGAAATTGATGCCCTATCTGAGGTGGAGGTGGCAAAGATTTTCTCCCATTCTGTATGCTCTCTCTTCACAAATCTTGACTATTTCCATTGTTGAGAATGTTCTGTAGTACAGGCTTTCTCGTTGTGAATTCTTTTTAACTTTTTATTTATCATGGAATGATTTTATTTTGTCTTCAATTCTGAAGCTTAATTTTGGTGGGCATATTATTCTTGGTTGGCATCTGTTTTCTTTCAGAGCTTGGTATATTATTATTCTCAGACCTCCTAGCTTTGAGGTCTGGGTTGAGACATCAGCTGAAATTCACATTGGTTACCTCTAAATGTGACTTGTCATTTTTCTCCAGCAACCTTTAAAATTTTATCCTCATTCTCTGTGTGTTAGTCATTTTCATAATAATGTGTCCCGGTGTAGGTCTGTCTGTTATAATTTTATATATTTGGAGTCCTGTGTACCTCCTGTATTTGATTTTCCCTTTCATTTTTCATGTTTGGAAAATATTCCATTATTTCATTGGAAAGATTATTCATTCCTTTCAGAGCCTTTATCTTTCCCAATGAATCTTAAACTTTGCCTTTTCATGTTATCCCATATTTCTTGAAAGTTCTATTCATGATCTTTTATCATCTTTGCTTCATGATCAACTTTGTTTCCAGATTATATATTTTGTCTTCATTGCCCAAAATTCTATTACAAGTATTCTAGTCTGTTGGTGATGCTTTCCATTCAATTTTTAATTTGGTTCATTGATTCATTCATATTGAGGATTTCCGTTTGGTTCTTTTGCAGAATCTGTTTATTGAAGTGATCTTTCACTTCCTGTATTTCTCTCTGATTTTACTCCTCACATTGTCTTTTACCTTGCAGAGCGTTTCACTATGAACTTTCTACTTTCTAAATTCCTTTTCTGATATTTCCTCTACTGTCTTATCACTGGATTCTGTCATTGAAGTATTTTGCTTTGTTTGGGATTGTTTGTTCCCTTGCTTTTCCAGATTGTGTGTCTTCCCATTTATTAGTATGAATCTGAAGCATCAGAGTTTCTACTCTATGAACTTATTGTGTTCCTGACAGTTTCTAGACCTCACGGTTTGCGGGGGGACAAATAATAGTAATCACCAGTGCAAACAGTGCACAACATTAAACTAAATTCTTAGTTCCTACTGTTATCTAGAATGTTAATTGGCACAGTAAACCGATATGGTATGATAAGCAATTGCCAACAGTATAAACATTAAGTTTGCAAAAGGGTTTGCTATTTCAGAGGTGAACAGGGAGAATGCAGATGAGATGTAGGATGTGATGATTATGGGGGAATAGGAATGACAGAAGTAAAAAACAAAGGAAGTGTGAAAGAGAGCATAATGGAGTTTGACTGTTAGCACAAGAAAAGAGAAAGTGAATCAAGAGAAATAGACCAGTGAAAACCAATACAAAACAAAACACAAATATACTGATCAAAAACCCTAGCTCTTAAAAGATAGTCATGAAAAACAACTACCTTCCCCAAATGCTAGAAATTAGAAAAGCGAGACAAACATGTATATGTATAAATGTCCATGAACAGTTCAGCACAAAACAAATCAAAGAGGGAAAGAGAAAGAAGAGAGAAAAATCAAATAAAATACAAATTAAAAAATAAAAGAAAATGATAAAAGATTCTTGATGAAAAATTAAATTGTTTCCATTGCAGTGTTCAAAAATTGTCAATGAGAATATATTTTCATTGTCCTCAAATGTCTTTCTTGAGGTATGTTTGTACAAAAGATTTGTATCTCAGGCAGTCAAGTCCTCCTCTTTTTGTGTTGCTTGTCAAGTTGCAGTTCAAAGATTCTGGCTTCCATTCTCAGCAGTAGGAGGTGGGTTGGGTTGGAGAGCGTTGTCTACTCCACTGTCGGGGTGGGGTCACTGTAGAGTTCTGTGAGAGGATTTCCCATAGGTGGAGCTCCTTAAGGTAGGGTTTAGGTGTAGATAGAGCCCAGGTGCTATTTTGAATGGCGATTGACCTAAAGATTTTAATTCAGTGCACCTGTGGAGCCTGGCAGTTGCTGATCCATACTGGGAGTCTGTACTCCAAGAGTCTCCTTTGGGTTCCATTGTGGTGGCGGAGGAGACAGTCTTAATCACCCCCTTCGCCAATTGCAGATCCAGTCCTTCTCGCCCTCCCAGGCTCAGTCCCTAAGTATATATTCACTCCCAGTGGCCCAACCTCACTGGTCCTGTAAGCCACCCGACTTAAAGGGTGAGAAGAACCCGGGATGTCTCAGGTCTCAACCTGTATTCCCCTGGGTAAAACACTTTCGATGTCTGAATTTCTCCTGGTTTCCTAGGCACTCTGAGTCATGTGACTAACCTCTGCCTGGTCTGGTTTTTGGACCCAGCTCACATTATACAGGTCTGCATGCCTGGACTTGCTACCACAGCCACTGGCCACTGTAGTGTGGTAGGAATATAGCTCCTTCCTCAGCTGACCACAAAAATCTAGGAGATGGGTGGCGTCTTTCTCACACCAGGATATAGTGTATCACACCCTCTGGTTCAGTCTGGCAGTGTCCTTAATCTCCTATTTTTCCATACCAGAGACACATTATGGTGCCACCTGAAATGCAGGTTCTCTTAGTCCCTCTCCCTGGTTTGCCTGTGATGGATGGATCAGCCCTGGTGGTGAGTTTTCTTCTTTTATTTTATTGTATCCAACCTTCTGAGGCCCAAGGTGAAGCACAAGGTGTTTTCATAGTCCAGTATTAAATCCCAGTGAAACCCCTCTTTTCACCCACCTCACGTCTGCTTTCCTGGTCTTAGCCACAGAGCAACTTGAAAGCAACCTCCTCTACCATCTTCCAGTCTATGAAGTTATATTATAATGAAGTTCTTTTCTTTCATGGGTCATGGTTTTGGTGTTGTATTTATTTATTTACTTATTTAATTTTGGGGGAGGTCAGGGTGCTGGGGAGAGCCATATTGGTACTCGGTTCAGGACACTCTCATGGAGCTATACCACCAGCCCTTGGTATTGTATTTGAAGTTTCCAGCAAACCAAAGGACATTTAGATTTTCTCCTCTGCTATCTTCTGGGAGTTTTATGTTTTACACTGGATCGGTTCCATTTTGAGTTATCTTTTTGTGAAAGATGTAAGGCCTCTGTCCAGATTAATTTGTTTACATGTGCCTGTTCAGTTGTTTCAGCATAATTTATTATAAATACTGTCTGTTTTCCATTGAATTGCCTTTGTTCCTTTGTCAATATTAAGTTGACTATATTTTTTGTGCTGTTTCTGGGCTGTCCTGTTGCAGTAACAGACATTTCTGGGTATCCTTTCATCAGTAGCATACTGTCTTTATTACAGTAGCTTTACAGTAAATTTCCTGATCTTGTTAAATAATGTGTGGAAACCCTGCAGTTAACATCAGACTAAATGATGAGAAGTGAAATGCTTCCCTGCTATGATCAGAAATAACTGTAGGGTCTCTTGGGGTATCTGGATTTACTGTGGAGTCAAATATTTAAAAGTAGATTAAACACTTCAGTCTAGTGTAAATACTAAGAAGAAGAATAAAACTTTGGCTAGCTCTTGATTCTTACAGAAGATATATTTTAGGGAAATATTGTTTTAAGCAAAATTTTTGAAGAGAATCCTGTTTCAGTAGATTTTAGGAAAGATTTCACTCATTTTTTTTCTGCAATGAAGAGAAAGGCCTCCCAATAGAATGAACTTTGATGAAGATGATAGACAACGGTATGGTGCCTACTAGACAGTCACACTGTTAAGCTTGCTGGTTGTTTCTTCACGTGAAAGTTCACTTTTCCTTTGTTGAACTTTATGTAATAGACCTTAAAATTCCTTTCTGGGGTCTCTTGTCTCCAAACTTTAGCTTGCAGAAGTGTTTCTTCTTTTAAATGTGAGGTAGCAGGTGATGTAAAACCAAACAAAAGCCTCTGTGTCTGCTTTAGAGATGGATGTATTTTAATGGTTATTGGTTAAAATGAAAGAATAATTTTCCCTTTAAATGTGTCTTTCAGGTCTTCTTATTGGTATGACATTGTTTTCTATATTGGATAATCATTGTTTTTTAAAGTAAGATGGAACCAAATTAGTTATAATCTGATTTACTCTTTTCTTTTTAAGGTACTGGGAATTGAACCCAGGGGCACTCAGTCACTGAGCTACATATGCAACCTTTCTACCTTTTTTATATTTTATTTTGTTGAGATTAGGTTTTGCTAAATCTAAGTTGCCTGTGCTGACTAGGAACTTGGAATCCTCCTTCCTCAGCCTCCAGAGTCGCTGATACTATATGCAGTTGCCACCTACTGCATGTGGGCTCTTGTATTCTTTTTATTTTTTCTATATTGGAAAAATTGCTTTTATAAACAGGTTATTCTGTGTATAGTGGATTCCAGGTTTGTTTGTTTTTTTTCTGTTTTTTTCCGCTTGTGTGTATATGTGTGCGTCTGTATGCATAGTAGAGATTGAACCCATGTCCTTGAACTTCATAAACATGTGCCCTATGAACCAGCCCTGCTGGATTTTGGGTTTTTAACTGTGACATACATTTTACATTGCACCTGTGTTCCAACAAAAAATAACTAAAACAAATCAATTGTTTGCTGTGAGGAAGCTTTTTAGTTTGAATGAATTCCATTTATTGATTTTTTATTTTACTACTTGCACTTTAGGGTTCTTGTTAAGGAAGTCAGTTTGTAAGCCAACATGATGGAGATTTGTAGTTACTTTTTTTCCTATTAGGTGTAGGGTCTCTGTTCTGCTGCCTAACTCCTTGATCTTCTTTGATTTGAGTTTTGTGCAGGGTGAGAGATAGCGGTTTAATTTCATTTTGTTACATATGTGTTTCCAGTTTTCTCAGCACCATTTTCTCCAGTGTATGTTTTCAGTGCCTTTGTGTGGTATGAGATAACTGTATATATGTGGGTGTGTCTCTGTGTCTTCTATTCTGTACCATTGGTCTATGTGTCTGTTTTGGTGCCAGTACCATGCTATTTTTGTTACTATGTCTCTGTAAGTACAGTTTAAGGTCTGGTATTGTGATGTCTCCTGCTTCACTTTTCTTGTTAAGGATTGCTTTGGCTATTTTGGGTCTCGTATTTTTCCAAATGAATATTTTTATATAGCCTTTTCTGTTTCTATGAAGAATGTCATTGGGATTTTAATAGGAATTGCATTGAATCTGTATAACACTTTTGGTAGTATGTTTTGACAGTATTAATTCTGCCTATCCAAGAACATGGGAGATCTTTCCATCTTCTAAAGTCTTCAGTTAGACTATTTGAGCGTAATGAACCGAGTTGTGGATCTTTGTGTTTATCATATCCAGGGGTTCATTGAGCTTCATAATTTGGTTTTCATTAAGTTGGGGAAATTTTCAGTCATTACTTTTTCATAACATTTTTCTTTTCTCCTTTTTGTCTTTTTCTACTGTCTGCTTTATACATTTCTTGCTATATGTTGTTATGTATGATGTTATCCCAGGAATCTTTAAGGCTCTGTTCATTTTTCTGCATTCTTTCTTATCTTCTTTCTTTTTATTGGATAATTTGTTTCCCTGCTTCCGATTCACTGATTTTTTTAAAATATCATCTCATATATTTTCTTGACCCATGATGAACCTTTCATTTTTTTTTTTTTAACTATACTCTTCAACTCTGGTTAATTTTCACATTTAAAGGTTAATATTTCTAGTGGACTGGAGCTGTGGTTCAGTGGTAGAGGTCTTGCCTAGGCTTTCACAGTGTCCTCATTTGCAGGGGGGAAAAAGTTAGTATTTCTTTTTTGATATTCCATATTTATTGTGTAACTATCATCATATCATTTAAAAAATTTTAAATATGATTTGTTTAATTCTTGGAACCAAATTATAGTAGCTCCTTTGTATTCTTTGTTTGCTAAATCCAATTGCTGTGTCTACCAGGAATCATTTTCTGTTGACTGCTTAAAAAGGAACAAACCTACCTGAATATAGGTTAGGATTCTCATGTTTTTAAAATATTCTGAAGGTGGTTGTTTTGAGGTGTTTTGTTTACTTATTTGTTTATGTTTTGTATCTTACCTGATTGTAATCTGTGAACTCTTTCTCCCCAAGAGTTAGAAGCCTTTGAATTCTCTGTTAATTTTTTAATTCTTTATTTTTTTTAGCCTGGTTTCTTTGGGTTCAGCTCTTTCTCTGCATAGGTTAGTGGCCAGAAACTATGACCACTAGTGGTTGAGTGGTTGAACCCATAGTTCTATGGGTTAGGAATCATGTTGAAATACTTTGAGTTTATAAGGCTCTCATCACTTTTTTTTTTTTTTTTTTTTTTTTTTTTTTTTTGCGATGCTGCAAGGCAAGCACTCTACAAACTGAGCTATCTCCCCAACCCGCTCTCATCACTTTTTGATGATTAGAGTTTGGACAGTTTTCAAGTTGTCCTTGACTTTTACTTTCTCTGAGTCACTCTTTGGTGTCCTATATGTGTACACAGCCTCTCAGTTCATTGAAATAAGAAGGGAGCTTATTTAGGCCCCTTGTGCTTCTCTGATTTCTTAGATCTCCCTGTTAAATTTCTGAATGTTCTGCTATGATAAATCTACCTTCACAGACTAAGGTGGGTGGCAGAGGGAGAAATGACAACATCCCCCAAAAGGAAGACTTTTTCACTGTCTTAACTGTAGCATCTACAAGTGTTTCATGAATAATGACTTCTCAGTTTGTTATTTCCTTTGATCATTTAATTTCCACAGTCCTAAATGGTTGTTTTCTATATTACAGTCCTATTTTATAGGCATTTTGAGGGAGTGGGTTCACTAATCTCATCATTCCTCTGTGACTGGAAATCTGTCCACTTCTAAAACTTTCTAACATCTTAATACCCTCCTAAACCTCCTCCTACACCACTGTAATTCAATCCAGTTAGGTTTTGGTGGGGGGGGTTGGTACTAGAGTTTGAACCCAGTCCCAGTTATGCTTTACCACTGAGCTGTATCCTCAGTCCTTTTGTTGTTTTTGAGAAAAGGTCTTGCTAACTTGCCAAGGGCCTTGCTAAATTGCCAAGGCTGACCTCAAATTGGGAATCCTCCTTTCTCAACCTCCTGAGTTGCTGGGATTACAGATGTGTGCCACTGTGCCCAACTCAATCCAGTTAGGCTCTTGTCACTACTGTTCTATGGAAACTACTCTAGTAAGTGTCATCAATGTCCTGCATTCGCCATATCAATTGTCAGTTTTGTGTGTGTTGAGTGTGTGTGTGTGTGTTTCTCAGCAACTTTTGACATAAATGGTCACTCACTTTTTCTGAAATTTCTATTCAGCTTCTAAGATAATATTCCTCCTATCTTCCCATTCATTAATTACTTTGCTCTATTACTTTTCATTCCATGAATTTATCTCTCCTTATGTGGAACCTTCCCTACGTGATACCCTCAGGTTCCTTTGTCTTAAATCCTTTTTATTCAAATGAACCGTAGATACATTTTTCTAACCCTGGCTTCTACCTTGAACCTCACTTGGCTATTTAATAAAGATTTTAAATGTAACTGGAAAACAGAACTCTTGTTCCACTTTCTCCTCCAAACTGATTCTCTTCAATTTTTGGAGGTTTCATGTGGTTCTGACTTTTGTATCATTCAGGTTGGTGTAAAGATCTTACCTTCCTCATAAGATCTTCTCTGACTTTCTGGATCTAAAACATAGCCTTTTCTCTCTATCATGATCCATCCTTTTACTCTGAATGAATATGTATTATTTATTTACTCCCTCTTTTCTCCCTATACTGTTTCATGACAGTAGGAACTTTGTTAGTCCTTTTCATTTCTCACATCCTTCAATACTGAACAGTATGCCTGCCATAGAATTAGTACATTGTATTTGTAGAATAATAGTGTTTTCTACTGTAGAATTGATATGTCATTAGTCAGCTAATAAAGACTCAGTAAACATGGTTAGAATTGGGATAGTTGCATATTTAAATGTATCTTCGGCCTGGAACTTCGTTTACCTAACATTGGCTTAACTAATGCTTATAAATATTGCTCTGTGAAAATTGTCTTTTGGCTCTTTTAGGGAATTGTGTGTTGCCCAGGGGCAGGTACTGGGGATCAGTTGCATTCAAAACTGATGAGGTTACAGCCCTAAACATTTCTTAAAAACCCCACTTCTGAATATTACTGCATTGGAGACTGAACCTTTAGCATATGAACCTTTGAGGGACATTCCATATACCTAAAGTCTAGAAAAACAGATAGCTTATTTTTAACATAGTTGTGTATGTTAAAAACAATTTTACTAGCTTGTATATCATGAAGAGGTATGTCTCGGTTTACTGGCTGGGTGTGGTGGCATTAACCTGTTATCCCAGCGAGTTGGGAGGCTCCAGGAGGGATCTCAAGTTCAAAGCTAACCTCAGCAATTTAGTGAAGTCCTATGCAACTTAGCGAGATCTTGTCTCAAAATAAAAAATAAAAGGGACCAGAGATGTGGCTCAGTGGTTAACTGCCTCTGAGTTCAATCTCTGGTACCAAACGAAAACAAAAAACACAAACCTGGCAATTCTCTACACAAGTGTGCTTCCTACATGTGAATTGGCAAAGTGTAGAAATTCTTCTACAAACCACTTTTGTTTGGAACAGAAATGGACGCAGGTTCAAGTTTGGTAATGTTTTTGTGTCCTTCTCTATTCCATGGTCAAAACTCAAAGAGTGACATCAGTTATTATCTTTGTTAAAGCAGTTGAACTATATTATATGTTTATTGCTTCAGTTACGCATTTTGTAACAAGTAATGGAATGACAGATTGTTGTCTTTTAAGAATTTAAATATTACTTCATACATAAACCCAGTTCTGAAGGTCATTTAAAGAAATATTCACTTATTTCTCCTATCTTCTAAAAACTAGAGCCCAGTCTGTTCTAAGGTAGTTCTGCGTTTTTGACTCACTTGTCCCTAAGCATCCTCACCTTTCTCTTTCCTGGGCTCTTTTGTGATCATAATTATCCTTTCCAGATTCCCAGGCATATACCTCATTTTTTTTAGCTTTCTGAATTATTATAGTAATTTAAAAAGTTGGGGTTTTTTTTGGCCACGTAGCTGGTAGTTTGGTATTTTTGACAGCCACTAGAATATTGTTGGAATATGTACTCTTTGTTAATAATCTGTTTAAATTTACTATTACAGTAGAATAAGATATTTAAAAGTCATATTATTTAATGTTTAATTATCAGGCGATGTGAGCATAACTTTGAAATTTCCCAAAAGAAGTTTCTGTAGTCTATAAATCTGTTAGGACTGCACATGTCTTTTTCTAGTTAACTCCTGATTTTTTTCACTGTATCTGAGAAGGATATGGGATTGTTAAGCGTCTCCTTTGATCCCTGCTTAATTTGTTTTTTAAGAAGTTTGATTTATGTTTTATTATAGTGGCAAAAAAATTATACTAGTAACAGCAGCTCATTTCAAATATTTCTTCCAAATCCTAGACCAGTGCTTCTCAAGGTGTATGTGGTGAAGCACCAGTTTCTATAATTTTTAATTCACCAGACTGATAGTTTTGCAAATATAATGCAAATGAATTACTAGAAAAGTAAAAGTTTTAAAAATACAAAATACAGGTCTCAATTCTTATTATCAGATTCATAGATAAAAAATTAGTTTGTCAAATTGCTATAAAAGATTTTAAACCCTCAACTTAAAATCTTATTACTGAGCAGTAACAAATAGTTCATGGACTAGTAACAAATAGTTTGCAGTTCAATTCTGGTCTACCAGCTGTACTTTTTAATAGCATATACATAGCTTGCTATTTGTAGTGTTTAATGTTATTTCAGGAGCATCTTGGTGATTATGATGGAATAATTGTCTTTTAAAAATTATTTTCTTGTGTTTTCTTTTCAGAACCGAGAACTCCAGATCATGAGAAAGCTAGATCACTGTAACATAGTCCGATTGCGGTATTTCTTCTACTCAAGTGGTGAGAAGGTAGGTATAACAGAGAGTATGTATTAAATATTGCAATAAACTTGTTATTCTTCGAGAAATAATACCTCCCCTACCTCTACCCTAGCAAAATAGTTGCTAATTGAAAGAAAGCATTCAAAGCACAGGCCCAAGAAATGGTCATTGAATATCATTAGTTATAACAGGAACATGCTAATGAGAATATAAAGGGAATGAATATTTAAGAATTTCTCCTTTTTTTTTAAACTTCTGTCTTTAGTTCTGTAGCAAGTTTATATATTTTTATTAATATGTCTATGTTTTTATGAAATCACTTCATCTGTTTATTGTAGGGAGGAAAATTATGTCAATTTGTTAAGTGGAAATTGATGTGAGATGAAGAGGAAGTAGAAGGACTTTGATAGGACTAGAAAGAGGGTTATAAATTAGGAAGTAAGTTGAATTGGTCTTTGGTCAGAAAAAAGATGTAGTATTACAGAGCTTACTATAAATTGTCACAATTTCTGATCACACTTAGTTTTGCGAAAGTAAAGGATAATTCAGACTTTGTGCCAAGAATGCTCCTCTTACCTTTCTCCTCCCTTGGTCTTTCTCTTCAGAAGATGCAATAACTAATGTTAATGTAATCAGTGGAAAAAGAAACATAGAAAACCAGTTTCTTCTGCTGTACTTTGATCTTTTTCTACTGTCTATCCTTTTCCCAGTTTCAATATTTCCTTAAATTGTTTTCTTCATTGATTTGGGGTGCAAGGACCTGGCAAGTAACATAGAAATCTCACTTGTGTGTTTGTGTGTGTGTGTGTGTGTGTGTGTGTGTGTGTGTGTGCGCGCGAGGGGGAGAGGGGCAAAGTAAATATGACTGAATAAATTCACTTGATATTTTGGACTTCAATTTTATGCACATAATATGTAATGTTCTTAGATCCATAATGTCTTTTGATTTCTAACCCAGTGTCAATTTACTTAACTGTTTTCTAGTTTAATCATTTTAAAATCATTTTCCATTAAACTGTACTTAGATTTTCTTGGAAATTCTTTTTCTTTTCACATGACAAACCCAGTGATATAGGAGAAGACCTATGTATTTAAGCCAAGGTGATGGTGTCCATGTCTATAGATCTATAATTGTGTATACATTTGTATGTCATAACTAATATGTGTTACCAGCCATAATTAGTAAATTCGTCCTTTGTCAACACTTGTTTCTCAGTTCTTTTTTAAGTTTAAATTTTGCCTCTGTTCGTATGGAAATTGTAAACCCTAATAGATATTTGAGTTCTCTTATTTCTAAATCGAATTTCTTGGTTCATGCACCTACTGCCTTATACTATCTTTAATCTTAGCTGTTTTGGCCTGTCTTTGTTTTTCTGTCCCTTCCCAAATAAGATTATGGAGCATCTATTATGTTCACAAGCACTCTTAAAATGAAATTTTGCATCCTCATGGCTTTTTGTTATTAGATGCTAGACATCATAATACCCCAGGAAGGAAAGTAAAGGTCAGAGTTATTTATTTCTGTGAGCCACTAGATCATGTATAAATTCATTTGCAAAGGCCTCCTTACAAAGTCCCTAAATATTTTCTCTTGATTGCTTAATTTGCATGGCTCTCCTATATGTCAGGTACTGGTTTAATGCTTCATAAATATTAGCTCATTCAACTTCTATGAAATTCAAGTGTAGAAAGGTAAGAATATCAGGCCTTGAAATGTAAGATACCTGATGGCTTGCCCGTCTGATTTTGGTTTGGTGGGAAAACCCCCATAATAGGCAACCCTTACCCCAGACTTAATCTTGCCTTCATGGTAACAGCTGACCAGCTTTTATCTGAGTACTTCAGAGCAGGACTTCCTCCCTCCTACTACTTACAGCTTCCTATTTATCTTAAAATCATTCTTATAGATACAGAGATTTCATTAATATAGGTTAACAAGGACAGTGAACCTCTGTCTATTAGGAAAAAAAAAACTTTCAAATGTTGTATATCTCTTAGAACTTTTTCTTGAGCATTGTAAAATTTCTAAAGTGACAAACAGCTTAGTTTTGGGTAGCTCCTTAAAATAAAGAAAAAAGTGGGGTAGGGTATAGTGTAAAAAATAATTATCTTTGTTTATAAAAAAAAAAAAAGGATAAAAGTTTTCTTCTTTCTTCTTTTTCTAATAAGTGTTTCCCAAAGCACAAATCATTTTAATTTTGGTAACATCCAAATTGCTTAGGTGCCTTGTACTCAGAATCTGTAACAGAGACTCATAGAAGCTGCCTTCACTTAAAGCAGTGACTCTAAACTTAGATCTGCAGGTGTTTGTGAATAACTGAAAGCAGGGTGACATCTCAGCCTTCCTTTTGTATTTGTCTTCTTTCTTCCCTTAAACTTTGTCAAAAGAAAATTTTTTAAAAAGGGAAGTTTTCTGACATGCATACACAGGTTTAAGACTTCCCATAATCTTATAGTCACCAAAAAGATCATTTCTTTTTGCCACTCATAATCTCCACTTATGAATTATTCTAACAGAACTAATGTAGTATTTCATATATCAAGTAGTGAAGTAATTCTAGACATAGGAAAAGATGGGTTCTGCTCTAGGGTTGAGAGATTGGACTCTCCAGGAGTAGGTTTCTACTGCTGTTATAGAGGGATTTAAATATCTGTGAATTTCTTACCTGCCCCTAGAGATTATGTATTTCTGAATATAGTAGTCCTATATTTGATAGGTATTTTTCTAGCAGAAGTGTTGCCCGTGTGTATTTTTGAGAAAAGTTTTGCAGAATGAAATAAAGTATATTTATGAGAAAAGTTTCAAAGAATGAAATAAAATGTATTTATGAGAAAGTTTTGAAGAATGAAATAAAGTTTGAGATGGCCCATGTGACATGTACATAGAGATGTCCAGAAAATAGATACTTGTATGGCTTTACTTACAGAGTTCTAAGTTAACATTGACAAGGTTGGATAGAGAGGGTGTATAGAGTTTGGGGGAGGAAGAAGCCTGGGTGTTGTTTGAGGTCAGGACAGTAAAAGGTCAACAGTTTGACAGTATTTCCTTCTGTTCCTAGAATTTGTTGAGGGGTAAAAACAAACTTATGAGAATGTTACAAGGAAACCAGTACCTTTGGGTGAGATTCAGATTTTGTCTGGGGAAAGGCAATAAAAAGAACCCTCCATTAAGAAAATGAGATTATCAGACAGTTTCTTTTTGGGTTTCAGAGAGCACAGGGGGAAGCTTTGGGAAAGAGATCAGCCATAAGAATATGAACCTAAATGAGGCCATGAGGAGACATTTAGGGATGAGTTGAGGTATTGCAAAGATCAGAAGAACAAGAATTCATTGTTTCAGGATTATAGAAACGAAAGACTCAGGTAGGTTCTAGGTTAGATGAATTCAAATGTGTGTTGAAGTTTTAGAAATACTCTATACTCATCTTTGACTCTTTCCCTTTTCATCATTTTCCTTCAGTTTTCTCCAACTCTTTTCTCTCCTCTCTCTTGAGTCTGTCTCCTTTCTGGATTTCTGCCCTTTCACTCTTAGGTTCTGGATTTCTGTCTTTCTGTCTCTGGGTTTTGTCTTGGTCTTTTTTACCCACTCCTTTCAGATTTCCTTTTCCTCTATAACTCTTCCTCTGTTTCTGCTCTCTTCTCTCTCTTTCTCTCTTGGTTATTTCCTTCCTGTGGTTCTCCATCAGCCTTTTTCTTTGTCTCTGTACCTCTCTTTTGTTGGATTTCTATTTATCTTTCTTACTTTGTACTTGTGATCCTCTATAAATCTTGTTACAGATTCCTACTCGGCTTGAATTTTTCTCTTAGTGTCCTTTCTCTCTGGGCCTTCACTCCCTTTTGGTTTAAAACAATTTTTTTTTTCACAGTCACTGTTCTAACCTTCAACAGTTTTACATATCTTCTTCCATATGTGCTCATTTATATAGGCGTATATGCTTGACTATTCATAACCTTACTAAATATTAATGATCTCATTAAAACTTCCTATTGCATCATCATATATAGTTGTGTAATATTCTGTTAACTTGTACTACATATATTCTTCTTTATTTCCCTTTAGTTATTTTTCATTTGAGAATAGTATTTTTTTTTTTTTTTGTCTGTAAGCATTTTTCAGATCTGGGTGGAGTTAAAAGTAGTAGTTCTATAATATTAGGTAGATATTTTCATTGACTTCAGTGTGGCTGAATGAGATGTCCATTTTAGTGACTCTTTGTGTTGTATTCCACCTTGTCATTTTAAAGACTTTGTAACTAGAAATATTTGGGTTTCCTTTCCAGTTGTTGCACATGATAGCATCTATGATTCTGGGCAAGATATTCACTTTTGTAAGCCTATCCCCTGCCTCCTGTATAGTAGGGGTTTTGCAAGGAACAAATTTAAAAATGTTTATCGAGTGCTTATAGCACCTGGCATGTAAACATTAATTTACCATTTGTACAAACCATTGTGTTTAACAATAGCAAATATATATTATACTTGTTGTACATCAAATATTGCCCTGAGTTCTTCCCTGTACTTTGTAACTCACCTAAATCTCCTAGCATTTCATGTGAAGAATTATTATTGTTGTTATCTCCATTTTATAGAAAAAGAAATTGGCTTTTAAATTATCCCAGAATTATACAACTGTTAAGTGACAAGGTTGGGGTTAACCCTAGGCAGCCTGACTTCAGAGTCTATATAACATGCTTTTTTTTAATTTAGCATAGAATGTGAATTTCTGCAGAAGCAGTGTACCAGAAAGGTAACATTGAAAAATACCTTAGTAACAATGGTTGAATAATAGCAGTAGAAATAATAGTCATAGTAGCAGTAATAAGAGTAGTAGAGGTAGTGGTAATGATAGCTGAAATTTACATGATACTCTCTCCAGGGCATTAATCTAAATACTTTACTTTTATTTAATCTTTAAATCAGTATTTTAAACTTTGGGTCTGCAGAAGATGTACAACCCTTCTCAAATGATTGTATATTTTATTATCATTAATACTACCTATACTATTGTTACTGCTACTGCTACTATTATAATACCTCCTTATTCAACCATCATTACTAAATAGTTATGCATTTTTTAGTGAGGCCTAGTTTGTATCTTTTATTATGTTTTGAAAGAGTTCTCTGCCCTGAAAAGAGGAAGACCATTAATTGAGTCATTCATCTAAGAGACAAGGAAAGTGATTATAGCTAACTACATATATATAAAGACCAAATGTTTTAATTTTTTTTGGAGGGGAGGATGCTGGTGACAGGGGTGCTTAACCATTGAGCTAAATCCCTGGGCCCTTTTATTTTTTATTTTGAGACAGGTTCTTACTAAATTGGTGAGATTGGCCCTGAACTTGCAATCTTCCTGCCTCAGCCTCCTGAGTTGCTGGGATACAGGTGCGCGCCACCATACCCAGCTATTATGTTTTTAATTAATGAAACTTCCAAGTTATAGAAATAGTACCTTATCAATTTTACAACCTGCAGCTTTCTCCCCTCTTCCTTTTTCTTTCTCTTTACCTTCCTTCCTGTGTGAAAATCACAGATAGCAAGAAATCTGATTGACATGCACAAGGGCACACATAAATGCACAATTGTTTTCATAAACTTGATTTCCATGGCATTGTTGAGTCGAATTGGGAGTTTGTATGTCTTTTTACTTTCAGTTGAATACATTAACCCATTTAGTTTCCCAAAAGGTTGCATGAGTCTGAGTTTTCACCAGAAAGGAGATGTGATGCATAATGGAAAGTGACCTTTTCTAATACTTAGGTTTCTTAGATTGAATTATCTTTTCCTGTTTGATAGGTGAAAAAATGGCAACTCATTGTATTTTTATTATTTATTTAATTATTGGTGAGGTTGAGCATCTTTCCACATTTTTGTTGGCCATTTGTATGACCATCTTCATGCTCTGTGTTGGTCAGCTTTTCATCATTGGGACAAAATACCTGAAAGTTGCGGGGAGGCTTAGAGGAGGAAAATTTATTTTGGTTCATGATTTCAGAGGTTTCAGTCTGTGGTCAACTGACTCCAGTGCTTTGGGCCTGTGGTAAGACAGAACATCAGTGTTAAAGGATGTAGTAGAGGAATGCCACTTATCTCATATTGACCTGGAAGCACAGAGAACAAATGTGAGAGGAAGGGACTGGGGACAAGATATACTTTACCAGGGCATGCCCCCTATGACCTACTTCCTTCAACTAGACCCCACCTCCTACAGTTTCTACCACCTCCCACTAATGCCGTCAAATGATGAATTTATTGGTACATTAACTTACTCATGAGGTCTGAACCTTCATGACCCAATCAGCTTTCCAAAGGTGCCACCTCAGAATATTACTGATTTGGTGACCAAACCTTCTAACACATGTGCCTTTGGGGGACATTCCATATCCAAACCATAACACCTTTTTTTCTATTTGATATTGGTCTTTTCTTATTCAGTATTTAAATAAAAACAGATTAGCCCTTCCACATGCATAACTGAAATATCATTCTTTTCGTAAATTGTCACAGTGTTTGGACATAATTTTTGTGATATTTTTTAAAGTAGTATAAAAGTTTCACATTTGTATGTAATCAAATTGGCATATTTTCCTTAGTAGCTTATAGCTGTTTTGTCCTCCAAGGTTTGCAGAAACACCCATGTTTTCTTCTAGTACATTTGCAGTTTTGTTTTAAACAATCTTTTGGTAATTTTGGTATTTATTTTAAGATGTCAGATAGGGATAAAGCTTGCCCTTACTTGTTGTTTGCTAGCTGCTTACTCCCTTTTCCATTCCTTCCCCAAAGTTTCTAAACAAAAAGATTTACTCTAATCCATACCTCCTTTACTGTTATTATTATTTTGCTCTCTTACCAGCCCATTTTACCCATTAGAGAAAAGACAACTGTTGTGAAGTTTTTTTTGAGCTAAAATTCCTTGACCCAATTCCAAGAAGAATCCTGGTCTTCCATGACACTGTGTTGAATGTCTTATTACTGGGTTTTCTGATACGCTGTTTTGCATCCCATCAGAGTTTTAGAATGATGTCATGGTTCTATTTAAAACTGCAGCCTTAAGCCATTTTTTTTTCTTGACCTCAGAAGTTATCTGGGGATAAAAGTATCATTATATTATCTATTTTCTGAAGATATGATAGTTACCCCTGCTGTTGTTGATTTGTTAGGTATAATCAAAATCTTGTCATTTAAATTTCTTAGTGTATGTCTTTAATGTGGAGATCGTGGAAAAGTGATTTTCATTGATTAGAGTGATTTTCATTGATTAAAGATAACTAAGAAAATTGAACCATTCATTGGTGAGTCCTGCATATTTGTAATTGCAGCAACTTGGGAGACTAAGGCAGGAAGGTTCCAAGTTGAAGGCCAGACTCAGCAACTTAGTGAGGAGGTCCTGTCTTGAAATAAAAAGGGTGGGGAGTATAACTCAGTAGAACGCCCACCCCTGGGTTCAGGAAGTGCAGTACAGTACAGGAAGGAAGGAAGGATGGACTGAAAAAAACTGAACCATGTCTATATTTATGCCCTCGTGTAATTTTTTTTTTTTTTTTTTTTTTAGTTTCTGAATAAGATCCACTTTGTATAAAAATACAATTCTTTTCAAAGGATTTGTAGCAGTGACTTCTTAGCCAGTTTTGGAAGCCTAGTAGCAGCTCTTTGAGTTTAGTACTTAGTCATGTTAGTGAAATAAGTGTTTTTAGAATCTACATCTGAACTCATATTCTTTAATGTGTTTTATTTCTGTATCAGCTTTTAACTTTTAAGCTACTCTGTGAGTTTTTAAGAATTCAGTCTAGTAATCCAAGAGAGATTGCATTAAGAAAACAGCAGGCCTGAGCTGGGCTTAGTGGCACACACCTGTAATCTTTAGCAGCTTGGAAGGCTGAGGCAGGAGGATCCTGACTTGAAAACCATCCTCAGCAAAAGTGAGGTGCTAAGCAACTCATTGAGACCCTGTCTCTAAATAAAATACAAAATAGGGCTGGGGATGTGGCTCAGTGGTTGAGTGCCCTTTAGTTCAACTGCTGGTACCAAAAAGCAAAACAATTAAAAAAAAAAAAAAAAAGAAAAGAAAAGAAAACAGCAGACCTGAGATGTTTCAGGAAATTATACATGCTGAAAATGCTGAATTCAGCCCTTTCCCTGAAATATTAGTGTCCCCAGTCTCCCGAATTGTTCTTTGTAGGAACCTCTAAATAAAACTATACTTTTGAGAATGTGAAAATATTGCTGTATACTCTTTATGTTTCCTAGAGTTGAACACTACCCTTCCTCAGGGATTATTGTTGTGACTATTTAATTTACATTTAAACATTTGTAAATTTAAGAAGATCATTTATTCAAGCCTCCATATTTCTCGTAAAATAGTAAAGTGCTGAACTTATACATGATTTTTTTAACCTTCCTTTGATGTACTCCACTTTGCTGCTACCATTAATAAAATAAGCTGCTTTTAAAAGGGATATCATCAGTACTTCAAATGAGGCCTGAAATCTGCAGAGTGGAATTATCTTTATTTATCTAAACACAGTACTTTTGCCATATCCTAATGTTGCATTATGTTTTTCATTAGCAGTTTCTCAACTAAGATTACTTTTCAGTTCTGTTCACTTACACCTACTATTTACTTTGCAGATGAATTACTGTTGGGTTTTAAGCCATTTTTCCTAGGTTTGTGTCAATCTTAGTTGGCTGTGTTAAAATTAGAGGTTATATGCTGTCAGATCTGTCCCCAAGTGTGTTTTATTTGACTAGGTACCACATTGTTAATTTTTTTTTTTTTAAGAATGCTTTTAATTAAGTTTTGCACTGGTTGACCAACCACTACCCCTTACTACATTACAGGGTTTGGCTGTACCTTTACATTTGTTATTTAGTTATTGAAGTTATTTGTTCTTACAACCCCTTATAAATTAAAGCACTTATGAATGACAGAGTTCATAGTATTACCACTAGAAACCACCCTTGAACACAACAGTAACCTTTTATTCTTTATATTCTTTCCTTTTAGTATGATTGTTTAACAAATGAAGTAAGTTGTAATTCTGTGCTGTACATATCTGCAAGTTGTTAATAAACATTATAATTTTGTCAAGTGGTTTATTAAGATCAAGATACCTTGTAATTAAGAGTTTTTTTTTTAAAGTAAACTTTTAACATCTGTCCCCTCTTTGTATCTGCCTTCCTCTTTGACCTCATGTTGTGATTACAGTTTTCGCTGCACCTGAAGTCCTTCTTGCAATATACACTTCCATTTCTTCTTTTATACCTGCACACTTAATTCCTCTGCAGTGACTGGTAATATACAGTAAATGCTGAAAATTTAAATTATCTCCTTCAGTTTGGTAGCTAAGATAATTTCATATCAGGAGATTATAAAAGTTTGTTTATCTGCAGTTTTTCCTACTCATTAGATAGTAATGACTCTAAACTTCATTTTCTGCTTTGATTTACCTAACATATCATTGACAGGAACAGGGTACAGGTTGTTCCTCTTTACTACTTGGTTGGATTCCCTTCTTCAGATGTGGGTTGGTGTCTTTGTGCTACTAAAAGAAAGGATATTTGAACATATGATCTTTTTGTGGTAACTCACTTGCTTATGAGCTACTCTTTTTGTGATAGTTAATTATAGAACACAAATGATTATTTTACTAATTATATACTATTAAGTAACTATAAAACTTTTTTGTGGAGATTAGAGACTTTTTTTTTAAGTACCAGGACTGAACTCAGGGGGTGCTTAACCACTGAGCAACATCTGTTTTTATTTAATTTTAATTTTAATTTTTTTTGTTTTTTGAGACTGTCTCGCTAACTTGCTTAATGCCTCACTAAGTTGCTGAGGCTGTCCTTGAAGTTTCCATCCTTCTGACTCAGCCTCCTGAGATTGCTGGAGTTACCACCACATGTACCACCACATCCAACTGGAGATTAGAGACATTTTGAAGAATGTCTCTAATAATCAAGTTATTGCTGAACAAACTGAAGCCTACAAAGATTGACTTGCACACACCAATTCCATCAGAGCTAAAGCTAAAAATCTATTTTTCTTAGCTTTCAATTTGGTACTCTTTTTACTACCATACTGCATTTCCTGATAGGATATGAAGACTTTGAGTCTCAGCTTAGAATGTAGGAAATTTTACCATTGGTGATACCTTTAAAATCATGGTAACCAAAATAAAAGTTTAAATATGATTGGGAATCTTAACAGTATTGAAGTGTTCATGTTTTTAACATGGAATTATTACAGAGGTGTGATACACTTGTTTTTACTGTTTTGGTTATATTCTAAAGTAATTTTGTGTAATCAAAATTGAACACATAAATCTTTAAAAATCTGAATAATTGAATATATAGAGAATTTACTTTGAATATTTAAAGACCAATTTCTAATCTGTTTGTTTTTTGCTTTGAATAAACCTTTTTAGAAAGATGAGGTCTACCTTAATCTGGTGCTGGACTATGTTCCGGAAACAGTATACAGAGTTGCCAGACACTATAGTAGAGCCAAACAGACGCTCCCTGTGATCTATGTCAAGGTATGTAAAAATGGAACAATTTCCCATTTTGGAAAATATTTGTCGTGAGACAGGGAGAATACTGTATTCTTGTATTTAATTTTCAGGAAGTAAAAACTGCAAAGTGGGTATTGCTAGTTTTGGTAAATTCTTATATGATTTTAAAATAATGAGGTTTTCACTTTTAAAACTTTCGTGAGAGTCTGGGGATATAACTCAGTTGGTAGAGTGCTTGCCTCAAAAGCCCAAGGCCTGGGTTCAATCCCCAGCACAACAAAAAAAAAAACCTTTCATGATATATATTGAAGATATTCTGATAAATTGTAGTGAATTATTCACAGACAGTTATGAATTTTAATTCTGCTAACCATAGCATATTTTTAAAATTTCTAATATCTTTATTGTGCCACAGACCAAAATAAGAGCATATCATATAAACTTATGTAAAATTGTATACTTATAAATTTAAGGTCTTATTGACATTTATAGATACTTTTACTGCATCTGTAGCAGTAATTTAAACTTTTGGCAATTTAAAACATATACAAATATTACTTAATTTGGTGTTTCTAATACTGATGCCATCTTACTTATTTGACTTTTTTTTTTTTTTTTTTGTTTGGTAGTGGGATTTGAACCCAAGGGCATTTACCACTCATCTACATCCCTGACCCTTTTAATTTTTAGATAGGGCTTTGCTAACTTGCCTGGCCTGGAATTTGTGATCCTCCTGCATCAGCCTCCTGAATTGCTGGGATTACAGGTGTGCACCACCACACGGGCCTTATAAAATGTTATTGTTGAATGTCGTTATTCTTTCTTAAGAGCTGTAATTCTTTCATAAAGAGAAACTGCCCCAAGTAATCTTTTTCTTTCTTTATTTTTTTATTTTCAGTTGTAGATGGATACTTTTATTTTGTTTTATTTTATTTTATTTTATTTTTATGTGGTGTTGAGGATTGAATGCAATGCCTCACATGTGCCAGGCAAGTGCTCTACCCCTGAGCTACAACCCCAGCTGCCCATGTACTCTTAATTGTACTTTAAAGTACAGGTGAGATGAAAAGACAGGTTTATATTTGATTTCTTACTTTTACTTAGCAAAATTTAGAATTGAATGATTCCATAACATCCTTCATAGGTTACTAGTTAGGTGTATTCTGGTTTGTTTGTTTGTTTATATTATGTGATAGCTCCCTTGTTCTCTAGAATAACAGTGTTCTAGGTTCATCTTACACATTTCTTCCTCAAAGGTTGGAATCAACCTTTTATTTGAGGAGACCATGTTCTTTTAGTAAGAAATGGTTTTTAGAGACCATAGTCTAAATATTGGATGTGCTAAATGCCATAGGGTTGGTTATCACTTCTGGATTGTTTTAGTAAAAAGAGCTAGGAGATATGGGTAATTTTTTCAAAGATACAACACATCTGTTTTTCCCCAAAAAATAAATACACAATAAATTCATATTGATATTTCCAATTAAAATTGAGGTTTTTTTTTTAATCACATCTTTTTTTATTATTGGTTCATTTTACACGACAATAGAGTCCGTTTTTTTTAAAACTTAACCCTGACTGTCTTCCATCACTTAATGCTGAAAATTTCATTTCTCAATGACAGCATTATAATTACCCACTTACTAGCACCTTCAGCTGAAAATAATGTAAGATCTTTTTGAAGCACTTTTTACCCCCCTATTCAATCCTATTAGGAATGAACCAAGGTATCTATTTTAAAGCAGCATTGAAGAACTCTCTTTGTGTGACTATACCCCATTAAGTTTTGTATGTTTTATTTTACTTTTATTATAGATTCTATTTAAAAAAAAAATTTTATAGCTGTTGATGGACAGAATGCCTTTATTTTTCTTTTGTTCATTTTTATGTGGTGCTAAGGATCGAACCCGGTGTCTCACACATTCTAGACAAGCACAGTCACTGAGCTACAGCGCTAACCCTATAGATTGTATTTTTTAAATGTTACATTAATTTTACTTTTAAATTAACATAAAAATATTCACATGCTTCCAAAGTTCAATCTGTTTAACAAAATATGTTCAAAGAAGTTAAACTTTTATGTGTTTCTTCTCTGATCCTTTCTTCTACCAGAGTTAAATATTTTTAAAAATTTTGTACAGTTTATTCTTTCATTTTTAAAAATCATCATTGTGTAATTATTTTATCCAATCCTATTCCCTTTTTCTCTAAATGGTAACATAAGGTATACATTTTTTGTTTTTGGTATAAAAATACATCCTGGAACTCTCTTATATTTTCATAGATTAAAGATTACATTGTGGAGATCACTTCATATTTTCATATTTTGCCAGTATATAGTTGGGCTTAATCTCTAATATTGTATATTTATAAAAATTAAAGTAAAATTATTGTGCATATTGAAGTTGATATACATGGAGAGAAAAATAGTACTCATTTCTCCTCCTTGTGGAAAAAGGGATCATTCTTTTTTATAACCACAGCTCTTCTAAAATCACCTTTTGGCCCTGGGTATTCTCTGGGAATACAAATCTATTTGTATGTTTGAAGTTCTGAAAAGAGAAAAATAGTGTCTGTAGTTAATGAGTTTATGGGTTGAGCTTCTTCACTTATTCATTCTACAAGTTTTATTGCAGTCCTATTATATGAAAAATCTTAGATTGGGAGATGGAAATAAAAGTGACAAATTACGTTCGACTCTTTTATGGTACCATCTAACAAAGATTTGTTTGGCATACATGTTTACCAAAATGGCAACTACATTTCTTTGTGATTGTTTCACTTTCACTTTTTCTGGGTGAGTTGAGTCATTCTGTGAACATATTGTTTGGAACCTGTTTCTTCACCTCTTTTCTCTTGCCTGTTTTATAGTTGATAATAGTTATAAGTTAAAAAGTTTTGAGCATCTTTGTTTTTCTGATGTGCATCTTTCAGAACTAAATGGGTTTTGAAATGTAACTGTGAAACAGATGACTATCCAGTCATTGTTATGAACTTAAATTTTTTTGTATTTTTGAGGTGAGGTGTCAATATGCTGCTGAGGCTGACCCTGAACTCCTGTGTTCAAAGGATCCTCCTACCTCAGCTCCCTGAGTAGCTGGGACTATAGGTGTGTGCACTACACCTAGCCTAAAGTGTTTTTTTGTTTTTTGATTTGTTTTGTTTTTAAATTGGAAAAACAAACAACACTTGTGTAAGGACAAGGTCTGAATATGTAAGAGAGCTGGATACATTTTTGTGAATGAAAATCAAAATTGTTATACTGTTATTTGTTTTAAACAGATGTGGCACAAAGGGGGGAACATTGGCCTTGTGTTAGATTTGATTAACTTTATTACTGTGTTCAAACTGCTCCCTGAACTTCAATTTCCTCTCCTATAAAATAAGGGGAAATGAATATATCACAGAGCGATTGTAAGAATTAAATAAATGAGTAGAAAATCACTTGGTTTTGTCGTTAGTATGTTAAAATAATCTGTTATATTTCAAATTGGGATCATTATATTTGATGTTTTTTTTTTTTGTTTTTTTTTTCTCACAGCAGTGAGGATCAAACCCATGACCTTATACATGCTAGACATTACCACTGAGCTACATCCCTGGCCAGTTTCTTAGAATTAATATTTTAATCTTCTATGTAGTCATCTAAACTATTTTAATTATTATATTTTGCACCTTTGTTAATAAAGTAAAAATATGACAGAATAAAGAAATTGCAATTTTAAGAGGAATATCTATTCCCAAGCCACAACAGAAGATTGCAAATGTGATATTGGGCAAGTTGCTTAATCTCCCTGACCTGGTTTCTTTATATATAAAATAATAATAGTATTTATGGATTACGTGAGGTTGTTATAGAATTAAGTGAAATAACACATGTAAAGCACTTAGAATAGTGCCGGGAAAATAATAGTTGTTTTCTCTCTATCTAGTGTAGAAACCCTTTCAGCTTTCTTATAAGTGTGCTTTTACAAAGTGGAACAAGAACATTCAGAGTTGCATATTCTATTCTTAATCTTGGTTTTGCAAAGATGAAGGAAGAGAGTGGAGATAGAGTAATCTTCCAGACGAAAGAATACAGTAAAAAGACATCCTGAAATTAACCTAATTTAAGCTGTTTAGCCCTTTTTTAAAGAAAACTTTTTGTTTTCGTTGTTTTTGTTGACCTAGATGTTAATACTCTGACAGAGTAGGTAAAATCTTTATTTTAGTAGATGAGTGTCTGTGAATTCAGTTGCTTATAAATCACTTTCTTAGTGAAAAAGAATTAAACTCAGAATACACTTTAAGATTTGGAGATTGATTCTGTGAGCAGTGATACACTTATAGAATCGCATAGTTTTTTTTTTTTTACAAGATACATGGATACCTAAATGTTTGAATTCTAACTTTAGTGGTAAATGCTGGTATTATTGAATATCTTATGTATGCATTTTATGTCATGCTTCATCTTAAAGAAGGCTTAAACTTTTCCAACTTTAATCCATATTAATATTAAAGATGTGCTGCAATTCACCTGTTTTCAGTTTCTGTCATGCCTCTGAAGTAAAGTAGATTTCCGGTTAAGTAATCTAACCCTTATCAGTAGCCTCTAAAGATGGCATCATATGTCTATGTTTCATCTAACCCATATCTTTTTATTTTATTTCATTTAAAAGTTTTTATTTATCTATTTCACCAAGACACTCATATCTTTGGTATGAATTATTTCACATTTTTTTTTCATGGTGTGGATTTTGGGGTAGAGGTCAGAAAGAGTAGTGAGAAAAATTTTAAAGTGAATTATTTAAAAAAATTTTTAAAGAGAACCGAAGATCCAGGGTGGGTGGGAGTGAATTAGATCACTACAGAATTTGGGATAAACAGAAGGATTATGGTATTCTTATGGTATATATCTACTGTATATCATTTTTAGTAACAGAATTGAAGAATACCATCTTTTAAGGTGATGTCGGTAGTCAGCTAAGCATGTGTTTTTAAATGGTATTTAAAGTTTACTTATTGCTGAAGGATATTAATAGAGTGGTGATGCTGCTAACAGTATTACTAGTGTTTTGATAGGTAATCGCTGAATTTTTTTCAGTACACCTGTGAGTTTTCAATAACCTTAGAAACTGACATCTTAGAAAAAAATGATTCAGAAAATGACATTGGAAATACTTTTACATTAAGCAGTCTGTTATACTAGAAAGAATGATGAACTTAAAAATCAGAAGACTTGCTGGGCACGGTGACACATGCTTGTAATCACGGCAGCTTGGGAGGCTGAGGCAGGAGGATCCTCAGTTCAAAGCCAGCCTCAGCAAAAGTGAAGCGCTAAGCAGCTCAATGAGACCCTGTCTCTAAATAAAATACAAAATAGGGCTGGAGATGTGACTCAGTGGCCAAGTGCCCCTAAGTTCAATCTTTGGTTAAAAAAACAAAAACAAAAACAGAAGACTTGGCTTCTGATCCAAATATTAGTTTTGAGTCATATGATTTGGTCCGTCTCTGAGTTTTATATCTTGTTTTAAGTAAAAGCTTTTCTTATCTCATTCGAGGTAAAATGTTAGTAAAATAAGAGGTTATAAAGCACGTTGTCAGGTTTCCTTTTTTAAGTTATTAAAGGGTGGTATAAATACATGGCTAATGATTCTTTAGTAAGCTAGTTCATACAAACAGGAAATGAAACTTGTTTAAGGAAGATTGAGTAATCACCAGCATTTTCACCTGTTCTGTTCTGGGAATGTTACTTTTTCGTGGCTTAATGATTCTAGTTTGTTTGAAATAGGAATTATTCAATTAATATTCATTATTTATTCCAGTTGTATATGTATCAACTGTTCAGAAGTTTAGCCTACATCCATTCCTTTGGAATCTGCCACCGGGATATTAAACCACAGAACCTCTTGTTGGATCCTGATACAGCTGTCTTAAAACTCTGTGACTTTGGAAGGTAAGCTGGCTCCCCCTGCTGCTCTCTGTTCCCAGTATACTTTTTTTATTAAATAAATTCCTTTTACAATTTCAGTCTAAACCCTTACTAAGGGAGTATAAACTAATGCATTTCCTTATAAGGGGGTAGTTTTTGATTATATCTGTTAGAATTAAATGTGTATACTCTTGTTAAGTGCAACAATTTAACTTTTAGTAATTATTTCATTGAAAAGATTTATTTACAAAATACTATGTGTACAGAGATTTTTATCATTGCATTGATTATAAATGTCTGTTAATATGAAAATGTCCAAAAATTAAGGTATATACAAATAAAATGTTATACATGCCACCAAGAAAAAGAATGCAGCAGCTTTTTATGAACATTTATGAATATTTCTAGGATATATTAAATGGAAAAAGCAAGGTCAAGACTATGTGTATAGTATGCTATCTTATGCTTTAAAAAAACACTGTTTTTATGTGTGTATGTATATACATTTCAAAATATATGTGTGTGTGCATATATATATGCACACAAATGACTTGTTTCTAAAATAATATATATAATCTATAACACTTCCTCTGGGAAGGGAAATTTTGGGGATATAATGTAGTTGGGAAACTCACTTTTTCATTGATTATATTTGAGAGTTGTTTGAACTTATGTGTATATATTCCTTCTTCAGTAAGAACTAATTAAAATATTTTTTATTATACATTGCTTTGTATCCTTTTAACCTCAGAATAAACCTCAATTCAGGAATAAGGTAAAAGGTGGATCTAGTTGCAACGTTTATTTTTATTTTCCTCTATTAATCTTTTCTATAAATTCCTATACATTTTGTTGAATTCTTAAACTTATTTTTTGGTAACATGCTGTGACTTTGTACTAAAACTTCATCCTTTCTATTTCCATAATTTTTAGCATTTTTCTTTCAATATGCAGTCAAGCCTATGTTCCTTTCTAGTACAGGTTACTTCCTCTCTGGTATTATCACCTAAAATAATCCCTCTTTCCTCTCTCTTCTGAAGAGATCTCTACATAATTTGGATTTTTCAGGTTTTTTTCATCCTTGTCACAAATTCTTATTTTTCATCTTAGCTCTGTAGATTACACATTGATGCAACCTAGTAGTATCTGTGTTCCTACCTCTTTAAAATACTTTCACATCAACCCACAGTTTAAATTTTAGGTTTAACATAGGATGTCTTTTCCACAGGCTGTAGAGAGATCCTTAGAAAGCAAGCATATCTGCTCTGTCACAAATTATTTCTTAATAGTCTCACAAATGTGTCCTCTTTCAGCCATCCTGATCTACTATTTCCTAATTTTAAACAGCCATCCTAGGACACAGCTTACTTTGTAGGTTCTAATTTTGTCCCCTGAACTATAAAAATAGATAAAATAACAAATCAAAAACCTCGATGCTTGAAATAAAGCATGACTGATTATTTGCAGGATATTTGCCCAAATTAGATGAGTTTTCTCATTATACAGTGTCTTTCTCCCTGAGAATAATTGACTGCTAAGTACTGTAAAAAGACTGACAGCAAGGTTAGTAGTTTGTTTTCTCCCCTCGTGTCAAAACATGGTTGGGGCAGGCCATGTTCTTAAGATACAAAATAGCTTTATTCTAATAAATTTGGTATGGTAAGACAGCATTTTTACAAACTCTGATAACAAAGGTGCCTTCCTTGTTTTTAACAAGAATGTTTTGGGCAAGTGGGGTTTGAGAGACTCTTGAGACTCTTAGGTACTAGGTTGGTGGAGATTTGAATAAAACAGTATTAATGTTTTCTTATTAATTCTTTACTGGGTGAAATAGTACCTGAATGTATCTGAAGGGCTACATGGTCTAAGAACCAAGGATATATGTGACCCCTGCATTGGGTAGGGAGTTACATAAATAGCCTCACTTAAGAGAAAGAGGTTAGATCTACATCTCAAGTAGTAAAAAAGTGTCTGTAGACCACAAAACTTCCATTGTTACCATTTGACTTATAGTGAATTTTCAGACTATAATTGGACTCTATTTTGCCCTAAAGTGTACTTTTGAAGGTAGAAAAGTCTCTATCACTTGTACTTGAAACAAAATGTCTTAATTTTCAGACAGCCTAAAAATAGATGTTAATATTTTTTGATTTATGAAATTGTTGTTTGTCAGTACTTAGGGAGAGGGTTAAAAATAAAATTTAAAACTGGTGATGAGCTGGGTGAGGTGGCGCAGGCCTGTAATCCCATTGTCTCAGGAGACTAAGGCAGGAGGAGGTTCTTGAGTTTAAAAGCCAGCCTCAGCCAAAGCGAGGTGCTAAGCAACTCATTGAGACCCTATTTCTAAATAAAATACAAAATAGGGCTGGGGATGTGGCTTAGTAGTTGAGTACCCCTGAGTCCCATCCCCAGTAACCCCCAGACCCCCAGGGGGGGAAAAGCAACCAAAGAACTGGTGTTGAAAGGTAAAAAAGTTAAGGTCATCTAGTTGTCACTGACTGGAAATAAACTGAAGAAAGCTTAGACTTCAAAATCCTTATGACTGTTTTCACTCATTGTTATTCTGGTTTTCCTGTACCTTTAATGTCACATTTTTCTTACCATTTCTTGGCACATTTTTTTTTTATTTTGTTGCATGTATTTATTTTCTATGTCTATGCTTGATGTTATTGCATATCAAAATGGTTAGCTTCTATAGCAGCTTACTTATTTCAGTGTGTTTTAAGATTGTCTTAGAGACATCTCAAAATATATTTAAGTGCAATTTACTTTAAAGTTTAAAATATATAGTACAAAGTATTTTAGAGTTAAAATTGAAGTAAGAAAACACATAGACTTACCACAATAGAGATCATATTTATAGGTCATAAATAATTTCTTTCCTAAAGTTTAAGGCTTATCTTTTTGCAGTTAATGAATAATGAATATTTAGACAGTTAGTAAACCAAAATGTAGAAATTAAACATATTCAGTCTGTAAGCCTTCAGATATTAACCTGAGTAAGAAAATTGTAAGTCTGTGTCAAATTTCTCCTCTTTTAAAGAAATAGGTTAATTGAGAAATATTCCTTCTTATATTCTGATCTGTTGATATCATGCCTTTTGGTAAAGATAGTATTCTCTTCATTTTCTGCCCTTCTGTCTTAATATTTTAGAAGAATTTGGGAAACAGAATCATAAGAAATTCAACATTTGTTCTTTTGTGACTTTTTATCTCTCTCTTTAGGCAATGGTTGATAAATTCTTCCTTTTAAAATCTCTATTCTATTTTACTGAAAAAATTGATAAAATTATAAATTGGAATAATTAGGGTTCATATTTTCTCTTGTATATTGGATGATTGGAATGATATGAAACTTAGATAAATATTTTGGCATTGTGAATGATAATTATAGGTTCCTTTAAGGTTTAAATTTACAACACTGCTTTCTGTTTTTTATATTTTTATTAGTGCAAAGCAGCTGGTCCGAGGAGAACCCAATGTTTCATATATCTGTTCTCGGTACTATAGGGCACCAGAGTTGATCTTTGGAGCCACTGATTATACCTCTAGTATAGGTAAGTTCTGAATCTGAATATAATGTTTGTAATTATTAATTGCATCTTAGTTTTAACAATTTGTTATTACCAATCTGCTTTCACTGACATAGAAATAAGGGTATGACCTATAATATATTTTTTCTTAAAGATGAGATGTAAAAATATACATATATATATATTTAAATTTCACCTTTAAGAATTTATGATACACTTTTTAATTTTTAGGGTTTTTTGAGTACAAAAATTACAGAACTATTTATAGTTGGTTAATCTATATTTTTTTTACCTTATTGTTTTAAATCCTAAGTTGGATACCTTTCTTTTCTTTCTTTTCTTAAATCTGCTTGAAATATTCAATTCTGAGCTTGATTGCCAGTTAGAGAATTTGTTAATTAATAATGTTATTTCATTGTTAATAACACAAGTGATAGGATGACTATATTATTGAATTCCTCCCATGCTTTATTAGTTGGTTATTTAACTTCAAGTCAGCATAAATCATTAACAGTTCAGCTAAGCTCACTGATTCTATTTTTTTAGTTATTTTTACTTGTAAATGGACACACACCTTTATTTATTTATTTATTTTCATGTGGTGCTGAGGATTGAACCCAGTGCCTGGCACGTGTGAGGCAAGCACCTACAACCCCAGCCTCCAGTTCACTGATTCTTTAGAATTCTTTTAAGAAGTTTAGTGATAGAAGGATTTGAGTAGAGACAATTAATTGCAGTCTTCACTGACCTTTTCTTCCCCTGTTATACCACATAGGTTAAAGAACAGACCGTGATCAGCTGCACATGAATAGGAAACTAAGAAACAAGAGGCAAGCTTAGGCTAAATGTGCAAGTGGAGACAATAATTATTTTATTCTTATATGTTGTTTTTGAATAGAATTCCCTCGTCCAAAAATAGAACTGAAAACAGAAAAGAATAAACCCATAACCCAAAAATACTTGCAGTAACCGAAAACTTAAAGAAAGAAAAGAACAATAATTTAGGAAACTTTTTGTCTCTATGATACAAGTAAAACTTCTCTAATATGGAAAAAACCCTTAAACAGAAACACATTTTTTATTTTGCCAAAAGATAATATGCTGGAGTACATTTTTATTTGTTCCAAGGGGCTAGAGTTTTATCCACCATGTATTTTGTACCATCACTGCAAATTTCTACCCAGTGAAAATGGTATATTCTTATGAAAATAGGTTTGCTCTCCAGGACCTCTGAAAATATCCAGAAGACCTAGGGGTCTGCAGACCACACTTTGAGAACTGCTGCACAAAGGGAGAAAGATTATAACATGTGTGTAATGCTTATGTCTGTGGTATATGTTTTAAAGGACAAATGAAAAATGATACAAAGAATATTTTCCCTGGATTCAACCTGGATTTGACTTCCAGGTCTTATAATGCTGTGCTGAGTTGAGCTGTAAGATGGAGATTAGATATTAACAGTTCTACCTACCTTTTGTAGTGTCTTTGAGAGTCCATAAAATATTAGTGAAAGTACTACAGAAATGTGAAGTGGTATTCTTTTTGTGGCATTTGTTAATTTGAATGTAGAGTAAATTTTACCCCTTTGTTTGGAAATGTCATTGGATTTTTCAGCTATTTTATATTTTATTCAAATACATGATACTGATGTTTTACATACAAGACACAGGAATGAGTTGTGCCAGGTTCACCTAAAATAAAGGCACTTTGGTTCATTTGAAAAAGTCTCATAACTTTGTCATCTAACACATTATGAAATGTTTATATAAACTAGGGACTTTGAAAACCTAGCAAACCTAGGTTTGATCTCCCTTTTAAGACTTAGAATGCCTACCTCTTAAGGCTCTGTAAAAATTGTAAACATACCAAAAAAAGCTATTTGGAAGTATACTAATACAGGAACATTTTAAAAACATTTTTAAGAACAATGTTAGAAATGATAGAGTTACTTAAGACTGATTATATTGTCTTACTGAGAAATGGAGGAATGAAAACAAAAGCCTTCTTTGGGGTAGTTAAGCACACAGACTCTTGGAGAAGCTGTTATTCTATGACACTGAGACATTTATTCAAGACAGTATTGTCATTATTGGGAATTAAGAATGGGTTCCAGGACCAATGCTTTGCTATCAGCAGCTTTTCCTTTGACAAGTTGTTTAAATTTATCATGCCTTAAGTTCCTTATCTGTGAAGTAAATGTGTTAAACTAGATGGTTTTGAAAGATGACTTTATCATGAATAAGAGTTAAGTGTGAAACAGAATGCCACTTTGTCTCAAACCCCAAATAACAAAATTTCAATAAACCAGAACTTTGATATTTTTGGTGAACCTTTAGTTGAATTTTCATTCTACTTGGAGAATTTTCTCATTTTGTCCTCTGAAGAAAGAACAGAAAAGTTTCGATATCTCCCAGAAGTAGATAATAAATTCCCTGGTGTTTTAGTCAACTTTTTTCATGGCTGTGACTAAAGGACCTGACCAGAACAACTATAAAGGAGGAAAAGATTATTTAGGGGCTCACGGTTTCACAGGTCTCAATCCATAGACAACTGGCTTTATTCCTCAGGTTTCCACGTGAGGCAGAACAACATGGCAGAAGAATGTGGCAGAGGGAAGCAGCCCACATGGTGATCAGGAAGCAGAGAGAAAGATTCCACTCACCAGATACAAAAATATACCCCCACGCCCCCAGTGAACCACTTTTTCCAGCCACACCCCTGCCTCCAATTATAATTCAGTTAATCCCGTCAGGGTTAATTTACTGATTAGGTTAAGGCTATGACCCAATCATTTCTCATTTCAATTTACATGTCTTACACATGAGCTTTTGGAGGACACTGCATCTAAACCATAACACCTAGTTTTAGTAATTCGACTGATTTAACATGAATCAAAGGGCACTTAGTTTGTCATCTGAATCTTTTGATTATTAATGGTCTATGATAACTACGAGGTAATAATATTACTTGATGTTTTATTTCTTGTCTTCCATATTTATTTCTTGTCTTCCATATTTGTATTGAATCCTCCCATTCATTCTCCGTTGTTGTTTTATGAATTCCCCTGTAATTTTTCTGACCTTGTCTTATGAGATGAATTATCTAGTATTATTGAGTAAAGAAGGTGCATATTACCTTCTGTCTAATCAGATAGGAAGGGAATATTTCAAAATTTGGATTGAAATAAAGCATTTAATAAGATATACTTTTCCAGTTGGTCTATAAGAGTTGGTAATTGGCTTTGAGTGAAATAAAGAGTCCCTAGTAGGTTTTCACGTTTGTTCCATTTAGCAATTTCCTAATGACATAGGACTGCCTTGGTCTACATTATAGAACCATTGTCTTGGCTGTCATTACTTGGAACTGAACAAAATCAATTAGGATTTTCTCAAATGAAACTGTGACTTTTGTTAGGTCAATAAAAGTAGTCACTAGAGCAGAGATTTTTTAATCCCTCTTGATAGTACATTTCACCACAGTGGATTTTTAAATTTTCTCATTTCCTACTTGTAGATAGGAAAACCTAACAATAATGTAAGTTCATCTCCCTAAAGTACTCAGTCTTGGTGCAGACAAGGAATCACAGAAACCTGGAAACTGAAAAGTAGCTTTTCTTTACAGGAAGTGTTAATAGTAGACTTTAAACTGATTTCTTTTTTTTTTTTTTTTTTGTGGTACTGGGGATCGAACTCAGGGCCTTGTGCTTGTGAGGCAAGCGCTGTACCAGCTGAGCTATCTCCCCAGCCCAATAGTAGACTTTAAATGGAGTGATCATATAATTTGTCTTTTGAGGGAGAAAGAGGATGTTATTATTGATTATTCAAGAATAATAGATACAGAACTTTACTAGATAAGCCAGGATGTATGCTTTAAATTAATTTTTAAAATTTATGTATTCAAGTGTATTTATTGCATTATTTTTAAAAAAAGTTTTCTCTTTGGGATACCCATTTTGACTTAAAAGTGAATTACTTTTTATTATTTAGGAAACAAAATATATACCTCTGTCTTTGCTATTACTTTGCATTTAAAATGATATATTTAAGCACATTTCTCTGTCATCTAACAACATAAAAGTCAACCATTTAAAATTTGAATTTTCATTGGCTTAAGACCCAGTATCTGTGGGAGAGTGAACCCTTTTATTGCTCCTCCTCAGTAAGTACCTCCTAACATGCAGAGATTGTGTCACTCTGACTGTGTTTAAGTAGAGAAGTACACAGTAATTCTGTGACTTTGGAACTTTAATCTTCTTTCTTGTTGCTTAAAGACCTGATAGTTAAACATGCTTTCTACTTTATTGGAATATTTTCACTGGCCTTATTTCATCATTGTTAAGTGTAATACTTAATTTAAAAATGAACTAGAGAAAATGTTTTTATTTTCCCCCTATTTGGATTATACGGTCCTTTACTTGTAATATTTATTGGGATCAATGTTATTGAAGTAAAATTAGAAAACATGTGCATTTTTCAACTTAAGCTTCAGAGTACTAATAAATCTTTATGTTCTCTTCAGATGTATGGTCTGCAGGCTGTGTGTTGGCTGAGCTCTTACTAGGACAACCAATATTTCCAGGGGACAGTGGTGTGGATCAGTTGGTAGAAATAATCAAGGTGAGAAGATTGAATTTGAATTTTTAACAAAAAGTAATTTTGGTGCTGTTTTTGTAATATATCACACATAAAAACACACATGTGCAAGAAACTTAAAAAACGGAGAAAGCTATTCAAGATGATTTAGCAATTTAGGTGTAGAGCAGATAAAAGAACCCACTAGTAATTGAGTTGTTTTCATGTTGCATAATTCTAGAAAAGCTGTTTTGTATTTCTGATGCAAGAAAGGGATCAGAGCATTAGATTACTACTTTGAGATGTAACCCATTATATATTTGGACAGCTAGAAATCAGCTTTTATTATGCTGAGCCATAATTCATTATGCTGAGTCATAATTCACTAGTAATTTCGAGCAGTTGAGCGTAGGACTGCAATCAAGTTATTTTAAATCTTCATACTTCATTCTATAACAATGTTTTTTCTTTTAATCAAAGGTCATTTTGCTAGATGTTATTGTGTGCAAATATAGTTGAAAAGACCACTGTGTGATCCGTGACCTTCCTTACTATCTGTAAAATTTCTTACAGTTTTCAGCTGAAACTACTATGGTAACCATCTCTTGGGTATCCATCTTTTAGTTTCTGATTGAACCTTTTAACCTTGTAAGTAGCACTACTTCCTGGTTTCTGTACTACACTCAAATCTAAGTTTGAATGGTTTGTTCTCTTTGTTTCCTAAAAGCCTGTGTTCTTCCCATCATTAAAATTAATGCTGTAATACAGAATTTGGCAAACTATTTCTATAAAGAGCTATGTAAAATATTTTAGGCCTCATGGGCCAAAGGCAGAATCAAGGATGTTATATATGTACTTAAATAACAAAAGAGAAAACACATTTCCCTTCATTTTTTATTAATAAAAATAAAAATGTAATAGCAAATGAGTATAATTTTTTTGTAATATAGACCTGCTAATCTGAAGAATAAATTCTTTCTGGAGGAAGGTATAATATTTCTTTAATTATAGTTCAAGTTAACATTCCATATCACCAAGTTGATTACAAATCTGTCAAAATTAATTCTTAATTCTTGAGCCCTATTGAAACAGAGGGTTCTATAGTTTCCTGACCACTGTTCTAGTATAGCCATTCAGCATTTCTTATATCCCTAGACTTTCACTTGATATATTTGAACTCACCATACTATAATTCTTTGGACTTATTGCTATTCTGTGTGTCATAAACATTTAGCTCATTAGAATCATATAACTTCTCTACTAATTATGTTTTTAAATTTTGCAATGATTTATTTTGTTTTTAATTCATAATGATCCAAATGAAATTGCTCATCTTATTTGATAAGTCCATACCTTGTGTCTGCCATAATATCTTATAAACATTTGTCTAGGACTAGTTTATGCCACTGTTAGTCCTTATACTTTAGTTTTTTGCCACTTCAAGTTTAGATTTCAACAGAAACTGTCAGCCTTAATCAGGGCTTTAAGAATGGCTTTGACTTTTCCATGGAAGATGGTCTCATAGAGCCCCAGTTCAGTTCTCAAGTTTTTTTGAAATAATAGTCCTGAGCTCTTAGTCCTTATGGTCACTAGGAAATCCATGTTAAACTGTTCTTTTCTATTCTGTTGTTCTTTTCTCCTTTGAAAACTTCATGGATATTCTTTTGGAGTATTTGGGATTAGCTAACCCTATGCCATAAAAATAGATAACCTTTCTCTCTGAATTTGATTAAGTGGAAACTGAAAGTGACTAATCATATAACCAATTGCATTAAATTTTTTATGTGGTAGATTTGCCTTAGTTAATAAACTTTCTAAGCAGGAACTTCATTTACTGTCAGATTTTAAAAAGTACCAAAGTAGATTGCAGTAAAGGTTTGAATTGAATTTGAGCTGTTAGATCATGGGATTCCCTGGGAATTAAGAAGAAAAGTAAATGTGGTGGTTGTATATGTTGTTTATTAAATTTTATTGGCTCAGATGTCCATGCCAGTAATTTATAGCATGAATAACACAGTTTTATAAATTGAACAACCTTATGTATTTCTAGCTACCCTTTTTTATCTCCCTCTAGGTCCTCTAACAAGAAAACTTTCATAAAATATTTAGAATAAAATTCAGATTACCTTCAGAATAAAGCTGAAAGTCATGAAAAATCACTTCTAGCATGAAAAACACTTAAGTTCCTGAGGTTAATTTTATTTACAAGATTATCAGATCAGCATCTCATTTTATCAGTTGATCTACATGTCTAAAAGAGACTTGGATTTCACAGCATTTAAGAAAAGAAAAATTCTGTTAGAACTTCTGGATAATAAGATTCTTTTCTTAAATCTTCCTTAACATATATTAGTCATAGTAAACCTCAGGAAATATATGATGTGGTTTCATTACATGGTGAAAAATTAAATGTTGGGGAAAACTGTACCAAGAATTTGCAAACATATTTTCACTGACATAATGTTGTCATTTGGCCCCTCCGTCATCAGGTATAGAAATGGGATTGTTTAAAAAAGAGAGTTCTCAGAAGGCTTTTGTAATACTTGTAAAGGCAATATTTTTTAATGACAGTTACTTTTGTAAAATAATTTCATACGCTAAAATTTTATATGCTCATTGAAGAAGACTAAGAAAACATATACACATTTAAAGAAAAGAATGGTCATCATTACTGCAGCACATTTTGAAAAAAATTTCTGTAACTATATTTATATATATTTTTTGTTTCAATAAAAATGCCATATTACTCTTTTGTATACATTTTATTACTAAGCATTTATTTTTTAATATTTCCCTATGTCCAGCAGTATATTTTTAATGTCTACATAGATTCCATCTATGATTATATTTTGAGTTTCATAATAGATTCTGAAATGATTAAGGTAAAGTGACATTCTTTTCAAAAGATGTTTACACAATATTGGCTTCTCAAAGTTTGATGATTAATTTTCTTAATAAATGACAAATGTCCCCCAAAATTGCCCAGATGGATTAAAGTTGAAGCAATCTAGGAACCTCTAGACCTAGAATTGCTATAGGTTTTACTGATATTTTCTGTGAATTTTAAACCATAAATTTCAAGTAAGGGAAGGTTAACTTCAGTCCCAAGTTCTGTTTCTGGCTGAAAACATCACAAAACTGAGAGTTGCACAATTATAGAATTTTAAAGGTTTAAAATGTATTAATATGCCTAGAAATATACTTCCCATTTTTCTCATAAACATTAACTTACATTTTAATAATGATTTGACCATTGCTTTTGAAAGAAAGAGTTTTAGGGCAGAATTAGTCAAAGTTGTACCTCTTGATAGAATTTCAATAGCTTCAGTAGTTTTGGTAACTATAGTTTTGAAAACTGCCTTCTACATTTGGTAGGCTAACATTGAATATATTGAAATTTAAATTTGTTGCAATAATGAAATTTTTGTATGACAAAGTTTCTTTCTTTTATAAAACAACTTTATTGAAGTGTTAGTTTTTTCAGCAATAATTAATTAATTATGACATCAGAGTGGAGAGCTCCTATATAGATGAAAACTAGTAAAATCTTACCTCTAATCAAAACTTTATGTAAGAAATTTAAAGATAAAACACAGTGAGATTTAGATAATCTTTTAAATGATAGTTAAGTCAGATTCATCTCACTGTTCTTCCCTTATCCCTTTCCCTCCTCCCATCGCCCCCTTAATCCTTTCCTCCATTCCACTGATCTCCCTTCTATTTTAATGGAATCCCCAACACACACAGACACTCCCCTCCCCATTTTGAACTAGCTTCTGCTTATCAGAGAAAACATTTGACCTCTGACTTTCTGGATATAACTTATTTCATTTAGCATGATAGGCTTCAGTTCCATATTTTTCTTTATGGCTAAGTAATACTCCATTGTGTATATGTACCACATTTTCTTGATCCATTCATCTAGGTTGATTCCATAGCTAGGCTGTTGTGAATCGTGCTACTCTAAACATTGATATGACTGTAACCATATAGTATGCTGATTTTAGATCTTTTGAATATATACCGAGGAGTGGGATAGCTGGGTCATATGGTCATTCCATTCCTGGTTTTTTAAGGAATTTCCAGACTGCTTTCCAGAGTGGTTGTAATAATTTGCAGTTCTACCAATCATCTATGAGTGTATGTCATCCTTAACCAACATTCATTAGTATTTGTATTTCTGATAATTGTCAGAGTAGAGTGAGATGAAATCTCAATATAGTTTTGATTTGCATTTCCCTGATGAATAGAAATGTTGAACATTTTTTCACATATTGGCCATTTGATTTCTCCTTTTGAGAAGAGTCTTTTTAGTTCTTTTGCCCATTTTAGATTTTTTCAGTTATTCCTATACTCTAGTTTTTCAGAGCCTATGTACACATTCCTTTCTTGGCAAATGGTCTTTTAGTCAGAGTTCTATGATACTAAACCAGAGTTTAATAAACACAGAATTAGTTCTTCCTAAGTTTTTAATGACTCATCATCTACCTTTGCTAACATTCATTTGAAGTTTAATCATATATTACCTGGTAACATTTCTTATGCTGTTATGTATGTCATAGAACCTTTAGGTTGTTAACAGACTGCACAGACCAATTATTATCCTTGTCTTTCTTTTCCCATTCCTCAGAACCCCATTACATGTTGTGGGACAGATTTCTACCTGTAATATACGTTGTATGTAATATACAAACAAAGGATTTGTTGATCATGTTAGTGCTTGAGTCATTCTTGTTTGTTTTTTTTTTTTTTTTTTTTTTTTCTGTGCTTATGGATTACATAGAGCAGTAGCTCCTGATAGCTTTTGGATCATGTGGCCCTTTAAAACTCTGTTAATAGCAATTGACAACTCCCTTCAGGAAAATGCATAAGTGCCAAATTTTGCCTATAATTTCAGGTGATTCCTGACCTTTCCAGAGCTCATCTCAGAACCCCAGGTTAAATATTTTTATAGTAGTGCAAGGACTGTGATTGCAATTGATAGTAAGTGCCTGTGGGAAGTAGGTACTACACATACAATATGATGCCAACATTTCAAAAATAAGTAAATGAGTGAAGGAGGCATTAAAAGAATTTTTATAATGTAACAACCTCTCAACTGCATTTTTTTGCATTAATGTTTTCCACAGACCAAAAAAAAAAAAATCAGTTTTAATTTACTACTGTGAAATTTTACTGTGTGCAGTAACCCATACTTAGTTAAACCTTCATATATGACAGGCATGTGTACCCCTGTATGCACGAAAAAGTGGTTTCCTGGCACTGTGGCTTGGTTTAAGCTTTTGACTTGCAGTTTATGGCAGCAATATGAAATCATTACTTTCCCCAAAATATCCAGTATAAAACTTCTTACTGAGTCGCTAGTATACGTTTTATTTATGTGAAGAAACATTTTTCATACAAAATTATTTTATGGCATTGGAACTTTAATTTATTTACTGCTAATTATATTTTAGGAAATGAGTCAAAACACCACCCTTCTCTTCCGGGGATATAATACCCCCCTTTTTAATCAACTGTAAATTGTACTGCACCCCTGCATTTTGAGTTATTTTATATATTTATATAGACATTCATACGTACATACATACATACACACACACATACCCTTAATTTAATATTGTTTTTCTTTGAAGTTATCTGTAAAATTTTTATAAAGGGGAAGGTGAGGCATGATAGAAATCTCTCAGTTGACAACATTCATGTGCTACACCTGACTTTTTTTGTCCGAAGGAACCCCTGTTTTTTTACAATAAATGTTTGAGATTTTTGAGAGCATTGATTGTTAAAGTTGGGCAGTGTAAAAAGAAAAAAAGTGTGTGTGTGTGTGTGTGTATGCATGTACAGCAACCTTGTAGATGGATACATTAGGGTCTAAAAGATTTTTAAAAGATTGCTGGTTTCAATTCATAAGAAAATTTTTATTGTTTTGTTGAACATAGGATACAAAGAAAAATGAAGGAAATCTTGGATTGTGGTGCTACAAAGAACTCTACAGTATTAGGGGTTCACAAAGAAAGCAAGAACTAGGTGATATGGTTTATAGATTTGTGGTTATATAAGAGAATAATATTTTTATAAAGAAATACAGTGTTGTATTTTTTTTTTTTAACCAAGAGATTACACATCCTCCTTTCTGTTTTTATACTTCTTTTTCTTGAGTATATCTCTTGTCTATATATGTTTTGTCTAGATTCACTTAGGGAGAAAAGAAAAAAGTCTTTTGAATCCTGTGAATATATATCAACCAAGAATGAATTTTTCACTTTCTGTTTTAGTAGTTTGCATAAAAAAATATAGTCACTTTTTTTTTTGAGGGAGGTAGGGACTTGTTTCCAAGCATAACAATTTTATTCAGTAATACAAAAAGTAAAGGCCAAAGCAGTCTTGAAAAAGAAAAATGAAGTTGGCAGTAATCACCACTTGAAAAACTTAATTCCATAGATGTAGTAATCAAGAAAAGGTAGTCCAGCATGAATGTAGCAATGTAGATCAATTAAATAGAATTGAGAGTTCAGAAATAAACCTGTATTGTCAATTGATTTTTTTTTTTAATTTGGGACAAGAATTCGAAGACAATTTCAGTGGGAATTATAGACACTCTGGAGCCCTTATACAATGTTGGTGAGAATGTAAATTAGTACAGACTTTATGGAAAACTATATGGAAATTCCTCAAAAAAACTAAAAATAGAATTACAATATCCTGGAGTCGCACTTCTGAGTATATATCCTAGGACTTGAAATCAGTATGTGGAAGAGATATCTGCACTCCCATAATCATTGCACAATTATTTACAATAGCAAAGACACGAAATCAGCCTAAGTTGTTCATAAATGGGTGAATGAATGAAGAAAATATACAGTGGAATACTGTTTGACCTTTTAAAAAACAAGGAAATTCTGTCATTGTGACAATGTGAATGAACTTGCGGGACATTATGCTAAGTGAAATAAGCTAGACTTAGAAAGATGAGAACCACATGTTCTCACTTTGAAAAGTTCAAAACAGTCAAACTCATAGAAGCAGATAATAGACTGGTGTTTACCAGAAGATGGGAGGGCGGGAGAGAGAATAGGAGGCATTGGCTCAAGGGTATAATCAGACAGAAATCAGTGATAAGTATTTAAGGTAATGGATAAGTTAATTAGTTTCATTTAATCATTCTACACTGTATACACATATAATAATATCACTACACCCCATAACTGTATCTGATTATGATTGGTCAGTTAATTGATTTTATAAAATGAATTCACAATGGATCAAAGACCTAAAAGTAAGAGCCAAAACTATAAAATTTATAGAAGGAAAAGGTGTAATCTTTGTGACCTTCAATTAGATATGAGTTTCTTACATGTGACATAAAAAGTACAAATGACAACAGAAAAAGTAGATAAATGGACTTCATCAAAATTAAAGACTCCTGTGCTTCAAAGGACAGACACCATCAAAAATTTTAAAGATAAAATGGGAGCCAGTTTTTATAAATCATGTCTGATAAGGGACTTGTATCAAGAACATATATATGGAATTCTTATAACTCAATAATAAAAAGATAGTCTAATTGAAAAATAAGCAAAGCATCTGCTTAGACATTTCTTTAAAGAAGATATGCAAACAAATAGCAGAGAAAAAGATGCTCAACACCATTAGGAAATGCAAATCAGTATCACAATACTACACCATGCTTGCTAAAATAGCTAAAATTTAAAACAAGCAATAACTAGTGTTAGGATGTAGAAAAATTGGAACTCTCAAATATTTGCTGGTGAGATTGTAAAATGGTGCAATTTGGCCCTTCCTCAAAATATGAAACATTGAGTATGTTATGACCCAGAAATTCAATTCATAAATATATACTTCGAGAGATTTGAGAACATGTCTACTCATGTTCAAAATAAACATGCTCAAAAGTTAGATAGTGATGTTTGCACACCCCTGTGAATATACTAACAACCACTGAACTCCTTTAAGGGGGGCAGGTTTCATGATGTATGAAGAATATCGCCCCCCAAAATTATTTTTAAAACAAGAATGGGAGCATCTACTTGTGGAACTATTAATACGGTAGCTTTGCTCACCATATTTTAAGGAAGGCAGTAAATTCTGATCATATTTCTGTTGAAAAGACTTCTAGACAACCTCTCATATTTGTACCTTCCACCCTGCCTACTTTGAAAAAAGGGAGAAGGGAGCACAGCAGCCTGAATTAAGCAATAAACAATGAGTGAATGGAATAGAGTAATTGCATGTAAGGGTGCCCTCCATGATTAAATACTTTAAACTACCCAAATTCTATTTATAAACAGTGTGACAATTTACTGCTCTTCTCTGAATTCTTAGTGGGGTTTTAAGACTTGTATTGTTGACTGTGGCTAAGTTTTACCACTTGGCTTTTGGAAAACTGGAAGGTGACTGAGAGTAATACATTGCAACACAAGAAAAGAGTCGTATATACCAAAATTGCTCTCATATAAGGAGGAGGTAGAAATTCAATAAAATCTGTATGTGTTGGGAGCTTATTGTTTTAGCTACTTGAATCGAATAGGTATTTTTTATTTTAAAGAAAAACCTATAAATTATAGGGAAATTCCAGGGAAGATAACATTTCATCAATCCTCTGGAAGTAAAACATACAGTGGTATTTCCATTGTCATTGGAAGACTGATATTTTGAAGTAGAATACTTCTTTTAAGTAGAGAAATTTGCCAAACTTAGGATGTAGGCAACCCACCTAACAGTATCCAAAGTGAATATGTTGTTATTTTATTCAGAAAAGAAATGAAGATGTTTACTTAACCATGCATATAGTAGCTTTTGCATATTATTTGTATAATTTTCTTCACTTGTTTAAAAAGCTTTTACTGAATTTATTTCCTATTGACTTAGCCATACATCCCTTTAGTCTTTCAAGGTACATACCACCTTAACCACACATATTGATTTAGTGAATGGTTTTTACTAGGTCTTGAGTTTAGAACTAACATAGAGGGCCCTACACCTAGTAAAAATCGTGAACGTGGAAAGGGTATCCCCACTAGTTAGAGTGGTTGGTATACTTGGAGTACTTGGTGAAACTAGATCTATTGTGTTTCATTATGGTTGGAATTTAAGATTGTGAAAGGTGAGATTGATAAAATATGAATTTACCAGGAAATAGAATTCTGGAGCTAAGTAGTAACCAGATCACATTAACTTGTAGAAGACTGGAAGACACTGCAGCATTTAAGCAGAAAAGTAACATTTCTAATATGATTTCATTTACTTCACATTTGCTTTAAATTGTTGAAGTTTGGCGACCTCTGGTGTACAGTTATAAAATAACAATGCTGTGGAAGAAACATTCAGAGCTTTCTGGCAGAATGCTTCCTTACTTTGTTTTATTTCTCTTGAGGATGGTAATTACAATACATAAATTCCTGATTTGATATTTACCCATGGATAATTTGTAACTAAATAAATTGAAAAATGTTACAAAATATACAATAAAATATTACAAGATATATACAAGTATAGCTGAATGATTGATTTATTTTAAGGGGATGAATAGCAGCCCCAAAGGGATATGGGAATGCTTCTTTTGAATCTTCCCACCACCCCATGCCTATGCTGTTCTATCATGATGGACTAAAGAAAAGTTTGTAGTTTCGTACAAATAGAAAGGTCATAGAATTGTAAGAATGATTGACTGAGAATGCATTCTCTTCTAATGGTATGATAATTGTGAAACATTTCCCCTTCTACTTTTACTATGTAATATATCATATTTACAGTCACTACATAAAACATTTGTATTCAGTTTAATTTAAGTCATGGAGGGACTCGGTTTTAGTAAATCCAAAACGAGTATAATTTTTTGAAAACTATATGTCTTCAGTCTAAAAGTCTTGGGGAAAAAAATTTCCCATCTCCTAAAAGTCAAGAGAAACCTAAGACTTGTTTTATGTCTGATATGGTGAGAAACCCATGTTAAACATCTCTTTTTATTTATAAATGAAAGAATTGAATTATCCAGTTTCAAAAATTCCAAATGTATAATTCAGCTAGTGAAAATATACTCTAAACCTAATACAAGCTTAATATAAAAACCTGAAGATATAGTCAGAAATTTAAATAGGGTAGGGTAGTTAAAATGGCTTTTATTTGTCATATTGGTTATAGGTGATCATACATTCAGAATCTTTGCTCTTAATGGTATTACACTTGCTTACATTTTAACTTTAATTTTGGTCATTTCTTCTATTATTCAGGCCTTGTTTATCTATAAGCATGCTATGTTCTATCTTCACTTTTAGTGTGCTTCTGATTCATTTCCTTGAGTAAAATCAGTTGTCTCTCCAGAACTTTTCCTGAATCTCTGCCTGACCTCAACCACTTTCATCTCACACATTATCTATGATAGTTTTGTTGTACTGATCATTGCTGATTGTCGTTGATTTATGTGCAAGTTTCTACCCAAGAGCTGCTTGAGGATAGGAACTAAGTAAATGTTTTGAATAAGAGAATGATTCAGAAGCTGTAAAAGATTTTTTTTAAATTACCTCTGGATTATGCCTTACCTTTACTTTCTTAAAGAATATACAGGTCATATATAAAATAGTTCTGGTGTTAAGGTTTGACTGTGCTTTTAGTGTTAACCTTAAATTTAAAGGATAAACATCTAATTATATTTGGAATGGTATAGGCAGCACAAAGTACATAATGGTCTTTTTTTTCCTTTTTAGATCAAGCTAATGGAGATTATTAATGACATACAATAAAATATAGCCATTTTAACTTACATCTTAGTCAGATATAGAACGTTTTTCAGACAAAAAAATCCTAAAATTCACAGAAGACCGTCACATAACCTAAGCGTTCTTGAACAACAAAAGAACAAAGGCTGAGGCTCATAGTACCTGATCTCAAACATACTACAGAGCTATAGTAACCAAAGTAGCATGGTATTAGCCGTAAAATTAACACATAGGCCTTTGGAACAGAAGAGAAACCCAGAAATAATCTGCACATCTGTAACCCAAATTATACTTCAACAGTCACCCAAATATATTGGAGAAAGGACAATCTCTGTAATAAATCATGATGAGAAAACTAGATAACAATATGCAGAAGAAGGGAACTAACCCCTATCTCTTACCATGTTAAAAAAAAAAAGCCAACTCAATATGACTCAAAACCTAATTAAGACATGAAACTACTAGAATAAAACAAGAGAACTGCTTCAAGACATCCATATAGGAAATGATTTTTTTGGTATGTCCCATAAACTCGGGCAAACAGAAGCAAAACCGGTTTTTATCAAACTAAGAACTTCTTGCACAGCAAGGATACAGTAGAATGAAGACAAATTGCGAATGGAGAAAATATTTGCAGACTGTTTAGTTGAACAAGATATTAATATCCAGGATACATAGGAAACAGAAACAGAAAAAAAATCTGATTTTTAAAATTGGTAAATGAGCTGAATTAAAATTTATCAAAGACTATATACAGATGGCTACAACTTTTTTTGAATCTGGTGATCAGCATCACTAATCATCAGGGAAATGGTGATCAAAACCAAAAAAAAAAACCTAAAAATAAAACTGCCATATAATCCAGCTATCCTGCTTTTATCCACTTTCCCTTTGGGAAATGGAATTAGTATATCAAAGAGATAACTATATTCCCATGTTTATTGCAGCACTATGGATAATAGACAAGATAGAGTCAGCTGAGTTATCCTCAACAGGTGAATGCACAAAGAAAATATGACTTATGTACACAATGGGATACTCTTTGGCCATTAAAATAAAAAAAGTGAAATCCTGTCTTTGCAGCAATATAGGTAGAACTGGAGGGCATTGCGGTAAGTGAAGTAAACTAGGCACAGTAAGTGGAATGCCACGTGTTCTTACTTAAAAATATAAAACCAGCACCCAACTGGTTTTGAACTTTATATAAGGCAGTCATACTGTATGTTTCATTGGTGTTCATGAGATCATCCATAAGATGTATAGCTCCAGTTTATTCATTTACATTGCTGGTTTATATGCCATTGACTATACCACAACTTATATTAATTCTGTTGAGGAATGTTTTTGCTTTTGTCATTAATGTTTATTACTAGAACAATGTGGTTTTGAATATATAAGAATTTCTTTTGGTTACGGTATATACCTTAAAATAGAATCAAGAGATTATAGGGTCAATGAAGCTATGCATTTATAAATATTTATTCATTTCATTGCTACATTCTGCAGTGGAGTTGAATGTGGAGGAACCAAATTATTGATCGACTCACTAGTACTCCCTCATTCTTTACTCCTTTCCCTCTCTCCCAGTACTTGTATACACAGACACAGCCTCATCAAAGGTATAGTATAACATATAAGTGCTTGCATTATATTTGAAAATAAAAACGAATACTTCTTTTTAGCCACTGTCTTTTATGTATAAGTAGTGCCTGACTTATAAATGTCTGTTATCTACAAGCTACCAAGACCAGAGATTTCCTTTCCTGATCCAGATACCTTGTTCTTCTCTATTAAGCTAAAAATGTTCTCCAAGAGGGATGGGAGGGAATATAGTTGAAGATGTGTTACTAGTTCCCCAAGACTGTGCTTTCCCCCAGAGCAGTGTTAGAAATAGACGTTAGAATACATGTTATAATTTAGATTATTTTTACAATCACTTTTAAATTTTCTTTTCAAAAAGTCAGATTACTCAGAAATTTTAAATAGTTATAGGTCAATTTATAGTTAACTAGATTACTTTTTATTTATACCAGTGAATAATACCATAGCTCTGTACATCAGAATATCCCTTCCATCTATTTTAACCCAAACTTTATGTGTTCTAATATAATTTCTGAAAGTTCTGATTGCAAGTATAATTGGCATATAGTAAATTGCACATATTTAAAGTATACAATTTGATAACTTGACATCTGGATATACTCATAAAGTCAAGATAACGAACATAAGTATATACCCTTAGTAGTTTTCATATCTGTTTGTAATTCTCTCCAGCCCCCTACAGACAGAATGAATCTTATTTCTGTCACAGTTCATAAAAATATTTCTAGAATTCCATATGTATGGGATTATACATTAGGTACACTTTTTGGTCTGGCTTCTTTCAGCATATTTTTTAAAAATTTATCCATGTTTTTTGACTTTTTGTTTGTTTGTTTTTATCACCAAGTAGGATTGCATCATAAAATTATCTACCATTTGTTCATTCACCTGTTGGTGGGTGTTTGGGTTGTTTCCACTTTTTAGCAGTTACAAAAAAGATGCTGTGTACATTTGTGTACAAGTTTTTGTATAAATATATGCTTTCATTTCACTAGGGTAAATACCTAAGAGTGAAATATATATATTTAACTTTTTAAGAGACTTCTTTCAAGATACTACACCATTATACATTTTCATCAGAAGTGCTAAAAGCTTTAGTTGTTCTGCATCCTTGCCAAGACATGGTATATACATTCAGACTTTAGCCTTCTTATCGGGTGCATAGTAGTATCTTGTGATTTTTAAGTAGTATTATCTTGTGATTTTAATTAGTGTTTTCATAATAATTAATGATGATGAACATCTTTTCACGTGCTTATTTGCCATCTCTGTTGTCTTTGGTGAGGTATCTTTAGGCCATTTTTATTGAATTGTCTTTTTAGTTCTTTTCATTTATTTCTTACTGGATTTATTCCAAGTTATTTTGTCTGCTGTCTTAGA